>NC_080378.1:33475257-33723834 GCF_014773155.1 Arachis stenosperma
ATGAAAAGCTTCTCTCAATACAGAGTCAAACAGAGCCCCCATATTCAAACTTTAAGTTTGGTGTTGGGAGGCCATAACCATGCTCTGAGAATCTGTGAGGCTCCATGAGAGCTCACTGTCAAGCTATTGACATTAAAGAAGCGCTTATTGAGAGGCAACCCAATCTTTATTTATCTATGTTAAATTTCCATTTTCCATTGTTATTTTATGTTTTTTTTTAGGTTGATGATCATGTAGAGTCACAAAAACAACTGCAAAAATCAAAGCAAACTCAAAAATAGCATTAAGAATAGCACACCCTAGAGGAGGAGCTTACTGGCATTTAAACGCCAGTAAAGGTAGCAGAATGGGCCTTAAACGCCCAGTCTGGCACCATTCTGGGCGTTTAACGCCAGAAAAGGGCACCAGACTGGCGTTTAACGACAGAAAAGGGCACCAAGTTAGCGATCAATGCCAGAAAGGGAAGAAAAGCTGGCGTTAAATGCCAGGATTAGCACTCAGAAGGCGTTTACACGCCAAAATGGTGCAGGGATAAGAAATCCTTGACATCTCAAGATCTGTGGATCCCACAGGATCCCCACCTACCTCAACTCACTTTCTCTCTTCTTCACACATTCCAATAACACCCTTCCCTAAATACCCTTCACCAATCACCTCCATCCACTCTTCCCAAAAAAAAAACCCCAAAAACCCCACCTACCTCAACATTCAAATTCACATCCTTTCCCTCCCAAACCCAACCCTAATACACGAACCCTACCCCTCTCTCCACTTCTATATAAAACCCTCATCCCTCCTTCATTTTCACACATCATAAACACTTCTTTCCCCACTTGGCCAAACCATTCAAACCTCTCCATCTCCTCTATTTTCTTCTTCTTCTTCTCTCTTCTTTCTTCTTTTGCTCGAGGACGAGCAAACCTTTTAAGTTTGGCGTGGAAAAAGCATTGCTTTTTGTGTTTTCATAACCATTTATGGCACCTAAGGCCGGAGAAACCTCTAGAAAGAGAAAAGGGAAGGCAAAAGCTTCCACCTCCAAGTCATGGGAGATGGAGAGATTCATCTCAAAGGTCCATCAATACCACTTCTATAAAGTTGTGGCCAAGAAGAAGGTGATCCCTGAGGTCCCTTTCATACTAAAAAGGAATGAGTACCCGGAGATCCGACATAAGATTCGAAGAAGAGGTTGGAAAGTTCTCACTAACCCCATTCAATAAGTCAGAATCTTAATGGTTCAAGAGTTCTATGCTAATACATGGATCACCAAGAACCATGATCAAAGTGTGAACCCAAACCCAAAGAATTGGCTTGCCATGGTTCGAGAAAAATACTTAGATTTCAGTCCGAAAAATGTAAGGTTGGCATTCAACTTGCCAATGATGCAAGGAGATGCACGTCTCTACACTAGAAGGGTCAACTTTGATCAAAGGTTGGACCAAGTCCTCATGGACATATGTGTGGAAGGAGCTCAGTGGAAAAGAGACTCCAAAGGCAAGCCGGTTCAATTGAGAAGGCATGACCTTAAACCCGTGGCTAGAGGATGGTTGGAATTCATCCAACGCTCTATTATTCCTACTAGCAACCGGTCCGAAGTGACTGTGGATCGGGCTATCATGATCCATAGCATCATGATTGGAGAGGAAATAGAAGTTCATGAGATCATACCTCTAGAACTATACAAGGTTGTTGACAAACCTTCCACTTTGGCAAGGTTAGCCTTCCCTCATCTTATTTGTCACCTATGCAGTTTAGCTGGAATTGTTATAGAGGAAGACATCCTCATTGAAGAGGACAAGCCCATCACTAAAAAGAGGATGGAGCAAATAAGAGAAGCCCACTCATGGACCTCAACAAGAGCATGAGGAAGTTCCTCATCAAGAAATCCCTGAGATGACTCAAGGGATGCATTTTCCTCCACACAACTATTGGGAGCAACTCAACACCTCTTTGGGAGATTTGAGTTCCAACATGGAGCAACTAAGGATGGAGTACCAAGAGCACTCCATTATTCTCCATGAAATTAGAGAGGATCAAATAGCCATGAGGGAAGAGCAGCAAAGGCAAGGAAGAGACATTGAGGAGCTCAAGCACTCCATAGGATCTTCTAGAGAAAGAACTAACCGGCATCACTAAGGTGGACCCGTTCTTTGATTTCCTTGTTCTTATCTTTCTGTTTTTCGATTTTTATGCTTTATGTGTTATCTATGTTTGTGTCTTCACTACATGATCATTAATGTTTAGTGTCTATGTATTAAAGCTATGAATAATTCCATGAATCCTTCACCCTTCTTAAATAAAAAATGTGCCAAATTACAAAAGAACAAGAAGTACTTGAATTTCAAATTTTATCTTGAAATTAGTTCAATTATTTTGATGTGGTGGCAATACTTTTTGCTTTCTGAATGAATGCTTGAATAGTGCATATTTTTTATAATGAAGTTTATGAATGTTAAAATTGTTGGCTCTTGAAAGAATGATGAACAAAGAGAAATGTTATTGATAATCTAAAAAATCATGAAATTGATTCTTGAAGCAAGAAAAAGTAGTGAATAACAAAGCTTGCGAAAAAAAATGGCGAAAAAGAAAAAGAAAGAAAAAGAAAAAGCAAGCAGAAAAAGCCAATAGCCCTTTAAACCAAAAGGCAAGGGTAAAAAGGATCCAAGGCTTTAAGCATTAATGGATAGGAGGGCCCAAAGGAATTAAATCATGGCCTAAGCGGCTAAATCAAGCTGTCTCTAACCATGTGCTTGTGTCATGAAGGTCCAAGTGAAAAGCTTGAGACTGAGTGGTTAAAGTCGTAGTCCAAAGCAAAAGAGTGTGCTTAAGAACTCTGGACACCTCTAACTGGGGACTTTAGCAAAGCTGAGTCACAATCTGAAAAGGTTCACCTAGTTGTGTGTCTGTGGCATTTATGTATCCGGTGGTAATACTGGAAAACAAAGTGCTTAGGGTCACGGCCAAGACTCATAAAGTAGCTGTGTTCAAGAATCAACATACTGAACTAGGAGAATCAATAACGCTATTGAAATTCTGAGTTCCTATAGATGCCAATCATTCTGAATTTCAAAGGATAAAGTGAGATGCCAAAACTGTTCAGAAGCAAAAAGCTACTAGCCCCGCTCATCTAATTAGGACTAAATTTCATTGATATTGCGAGATTCATTGTATATTCTCTTCTTTTTATTCTATTTTGTTTTCAGTTGCTTCAGGACAAGTAACAATTTAAGTTTGGTGTTGTGATGAGCGGATAATTTACACTTTTTGGCATTGTTTTTAGGTAGTTTTTAGTATGATTTAGTTATTTTTTAGTATATAATTATTAGTTTTTATGTAAAAATCATATTTCTGGAATTTACTATGAGTTTGTGTATTTTTCTGTGATTTCAGGTATTTTCTGGCTGAAATTGAGGGACCTGAGCAAAAATCTGATTCAGAGGCTGAAAAAGGACTGCAGATGCTGTTGGATTCTGACCTTCCTGCACTCGAAATGGATTTTCTGGAGCTACAAAAGCCCAATTGGCGCGCTCTCAATTGAGTTAGAAATTAGACATCTTGGGTTTTCCAGCAATATATAATAGTTTATACTTTTCCCGAGATTTGATAGCCCAAACTGACGTTCTAAGTCAGCATAAAAATTTTGCCAAAATTGGAGTTAAACGCCTAAACTAGTACCAGCGCTGGCGTTTAACTCCAAGAGAAGTCTATGCACGTGAAAGTTTCAATGCTCAGTCCAAGCACACACCAAGTGGATCCCGGAAGTGGATTTCTGCATCATTTACTTATTTCTGTAAACCCTAGGTTACTAGTTCACTATAAATATGACCTTTTACTATTGTATTTTCATCTTTTGATCATCTTTGATCTTGGGATCAGGTCTTTGAACTTTTTTTCGATTGTTCATGTTATTTGGGAGGCATGGCCATTCGGCCATGTCTAGACCTTGTTCTTATGTATTTTTAATGGTGGAGTTTCTACACCTTATAGATTAAGGTGTGGAGCTCTGCTGTTCCTCATGAATTAATGCAATTACTACTGTTCTTCTATTCAACTCAAGCTTATTCTTATTCTAAGATATTCACTCGCACTTCAACCTGATGAATGTGATGATCCGTGACACTCATCATCATTCTCCCTTATGAACGCGTGCCTGACAACCACTTCCGTTCTACATGCTATAGCTTGAGTGTGTATCTCATGGCCTCCTGATTCACGATGCATGGTTGCCTCTCCTGACAATAGAGCCTCCCATTCCGTGAGATCAGAGTCTTCGTGGTATAAGCTAGAATCAATTGGCAGCATTCTTGAGATCCGGAAAGTCTAAACCTTATCTGTGGTATTCCAAGTAGGATCTGGGATGGGATGACTGTGACGCGCTTCAAACTCGCGACTGTGGGGCGCAGTGACAGTGCGCAAAAGGATCAATGGATCTTATTTCGACACGATCGAGAACCGACAACTGATGGGAAACCGTAGAGGACCATTTTCACTGAGAGGATGGATGGTAGCCATTGACAACGGTGATCCACCTGCATACAGCTTGCCATGGAAATGAGTATGAATGATTGGATGAAGACAATAGGAAAGCAGAGGCTCAGAGGGAACAAAGCATCTTCATACGCTTATCTGAAATTCTCATCAATGAATTGCATAAGTGTTTCTATCCTATTTTATGATCTATTTCGTTCTTTTAATTATCCCATAACCATTTGAATCCGCCTGACTGAGATTTATAAGATGACCAAAGCTTGCTTCAAGCCGATAATCTCCGTGGGATCGACCCTTACTCACGTAAGGTATTACTTGGACGACCCAGTGCACTTGCTGGTCAGCTGCGCAGAGTCGTGAGAGAAGTGTGAACTCATGATTTCGTGTACCAATGGTCTTCCTACTACTCTTTGCAGTTTCATTACCAAAGAGGCCTCTAGCATAATGAAAGTCAGGAAGCTGTAGACCAATCTTTTTCCTTTCTTCCTAGTTAGGAACTAGTTTTTTCAAACAACTATATAGATCAATCTTAATGTCAGCATCATCAACCATGAAATTAGGTTCATAGTGATAATGAGGATTAAGATAATACGCAGCAGCATGCAATGGTCTATGCAGTTGGCTTTCCCACCTTCCATCAATAATTTTCCATATAAGTTCATAACTAAAAATAACAATGCAAATGAATAAAAATAAGAAAATTAAATAAATAATTGAATATAATAAGAAAAAATGGTAACATGATACATTAATAATCAAATATTAAAGCTTTCAATTAGTCAAGACTCACGATTACCTCTTTTTAACACAACCGAAGTTAGTCTTGATTATTTCTTTGGCTTTTCTCATGCCTTCAAAGATGAAACCCATGGCTAATTTTTCATCTGAATCTACCAAGCGAAGGACTGTAATGAGAGGAGCAGCATCCTTGAGGCATATGACAATATTCTTCCATAGCCTACTATCCAAGGCCATGTTTTGGACTCTTATTCCTTTAGGCGTTGATGTAACCTTAGTTGTCTTCCAAGCATCAGAAGTAAACATAGTCATCAACAGTCCTTTATTATCATGGAGACAAGTGAGAGTCAAATAGGCAGTGGTGAATCTTGTGGCACCTAGCCGAACCAAGTCCTTTCCCTTTGTAAAATTCCTCAACATGCTAATGAGCATACTCCGGGAGTAGATAAAGTAGTGATTTTTCTTCCCTTTTTTATGGTTGTTTCATGCACCTTTAACTTCTTTTCAAAATCCTCCAATATCAAATCAATGCAGTGTGCAGCACATGGTGTCCAGTACAATTTTTTTCTAGTCTCCATCAATTTTTCTCCAGCAGCCTTATAATTAGCAGCATTATCTGTAACAATTTGGACTACATTCTCTTCGCCAACAAATTCTACAGCATCTTCTAGTATTTTGACAACTTTATCTGTTGTTTTTGATATGTCAGAAGTGTCCAATGAATAAAGGAAAAATGTTCCTTTAGGGCTGTTCACCAAGAAATTACTAATACTACGGCTTTTTTTATCAGTCCATCCATCCGACATGATTGAACAACCAGCTCTCTTCCACTCTACCTTAAACTCGGTAAGCATTTCATCAACATTGGTCACTGCTTTCTTTAATTGGGTTTCTCTTAACTCATGGTATGAAGGGGGTTTGTAGCCAATTCTATATCTCCCAACCATCTCACAAAACTTTAAAAACTCAGGATTCTTAATAACATTGAAAGGAATAGAACTTGTATAGAAAAATATAGCACATTGTTGATCACATTGTTCCTTTAGTTCCTTCTTTATCGATCATTTGATTTATTGTTGATTGAACTTGAGCCCCTTTTTCTTTTGTGACAATGTTGCGAATATCTTTCCCCTTTTGTTGAGAATTGTCCTTCTCCTTTTCTGTTTGTTCAGGATAATCCTCATCATCACCGAATCTTCTCTTCTTCAATGATGCTTCTTTAGTCTCCAGACAGACTTTCAACATCACAGCCTTAACTTCTTCAGGTACTGAAGCACAAGACTCTGAATCCTCTTTAGTACCGGCAAGATGATGCTTGAATCTATAAATCTCTCTACTTATAGTCTTTGAGCAATAATTACACCTCACTTTTTTACCATTGCCATGAACATCAATCCCATGTTTCCATCCTATATCAGTTCTATTTCCAGTAGCATTTTTTCTCCTAGAAACAGCAGGTGTAGGTCTAGGAATACTAGGAAGCAAAGACCCTGTCCCTGAACCAACATTCTCAGATATTTTGTATTTTTATCCCTAAAAATCAACAACCCAAAAAACAAATTCAGATTCAGATTACCCACTAACTAAATTCAAATTTCAGATTCAGTTGATAAATAACAAATTCAGATTTCATATTTCAATTGCCAAGTGATCCACTATCAAAGTTGAATTATTCATAACTAACACTAACTAAACTAACACTAACATTTCAGAGTTTCAGTCAGATATTCAGATTCATTAACAAAAAAACCACTAACTAAGTAACTAACAATTTAACATTAATGTCTAACAATTAACAAGTCCAGAACCAAATATCAATAGTTTAGAAAAAAAAACAATTAAACCAGACAACCAGTAAACCACACATTTTAGTTTTTTTGATACATTACTAACTTATTAAAGCATGAAGCAACATCAGTTTAATTTTTTTTTTCCATCATATCAAATCTCATTAACCAATTCTGTGTATGATTTAAACTAAACTAAAATAAGAAGTTTAATATCAGAAGCTCAGAACCAAAATTGCAGAATTCATACCAAAATTGTTAATATTTAAATTTGTTTAAAAAAAGTACCTTGGAGAACAGGGGCAAAATTGAAGCAGATCGACAGTGCAAAACAGGGGAGACGAACAGGGGAGACAAACGTAGTAAAGCAGAAGGGGGATGAACGAAGTGGAAGTAGATCGCAGAACAGGGGCGACGGCCAACGAATGCAGAACAGCGGCGATGAACAGCGTGCTGTGAATCGTCAAGTTCTCCGACGTGGGTGGTGGGTTGGTGTCGGCGATGTAGCACGAGGAACCTTCACCAGTTCAGCCTTCAGCTTAACCAAAGAAGTGAGGACATGAACGATGGGAGGTGATGGGCTGCTGGGCGATGTCAGCGATGTACGACGACTCCACCAGGAAAACTGGTTGGGGGAGGCGACAAGCGAAGGATCCGTCCGTCCTCTGGCGTGGCGGCGCAGACAATGGTGGATGGTGGCGATTCGGCGAACGTTGGAGAAGAGAGTGAGGGCTTGGACCTTAAAGTCTGAGTGTGCGCCGTTTCGATTTAGGGTTACTGGGTTAGTGGTTAGCTGTAGTTGCTCTTTTCTTTTTTTTTGTCCCAAAACGACGCCATTTTGGCGAAAATGGGAACCCAATTCAAACTCGCTGACTCGCTCTCAAACTCGCGAGTTTGAGCGATTCTGTCCGAGTCTACCCGAGTCTACCCAGAAACGAGTCTGTGTTCAAGTTAACTTGATTCCACTACCTAAACTCGTAAACTCGTACGAATTTACGAGTTAACTCACGAGTTTGACAACAATAATTAGAAGATTATAAAAGATTCTATTTTGATTAAATTTGAATTCAATTTAATTCTATTTTGATTCTGTTATTTGAATTAAGAGCTATCTTAATTATTATGATTAAGATAAGATTTAGTTTTGAATTTGAACTATAGGAAATACTAGGATTGAAATAAGTGAAGTTGTTCATAGAGAGGAGGCAGGCCATGGGGAGGGGGTCTTCAGATCCAATTCCACACCCTCTTCTTCTTCTTTTTTTTTTGTTTTTCAATTCCTTCATGAGTCACTAATCATCTTGTCAAAGGGTTAGAAGCTCTGTTTATGTTTCAATGGTTTGTTAATCTAAGTTTTCTTTTGTTTTAAAGCTTTGCATTAATCTATTTATGATTGATTATTTCGTTCTTCATCACTAAAGGATTAGTAGCATCGACATGTGTACTAATTCTGTCTTGGATTTGTTTACTGATTCGACATAACTGATTTTTAAATCGTGCTTAAAAATTCTTTCACATGACCTTTTAAATCAACTAGATATAATGGTTTTCTAAGAGTGCGACACAATACATGACTTTTTATTACGCTAGTTTTGAATACGTGACATATAATTCAGATTAGGACAATTCTTGAAAATTGTGTTCTCTCATTGAGGAACTGAATCGTATTTTTGAACTAAACTTTTTTTATTAATCAATCAACCAAGACATTGGTGGTTGGTTAATTAAAGAGAAACTGAGGAGATGAGACATCAGAAATCGGTTACTTTAGATTCGTCATGACAGAGATTTGCAAGCTTTAGAATTAGGTTAACAAAGTTTGATTCTCCTGAGAACATGAACATCTCCAAAATTCTAGACATTCACATTAATTCAACAATTACTGTCTCCCGAGCATTCAACCTTCAAGACTCCAACATTCAAGCATTTTAGGGCTTTTTAGCATTCCTCAATCCAGGTTCTATTGATCTAATAAGTAATTTAATTTGATATTTGCATTCTCAATCCTTTAATTCACATGGGAATGATATAAACTCAGCGTGGTATTACTTGAATGATCCGATGCATTTGCCAGTATCCGTGAGCTTCACTTTTCGCTCGTTAAGTTTTTGGCGTCATTGTCGGGGATTAATTGAGATTGACATCATATGTTGGGTTGAATTACTAAATTAGATCCTTTATTTTATTTTATTTTATTTTATTTTATCTTTCTTCTCGTTGAAATTTTTTTTCTTCTTCTCTATTTTTCTTCTTTCTCTCTTTTTTTGTTTTCTTTTTTCCTCAAGGTGCTTTTAATCAAGTTTGATGTTTGTGTATAAGAAAGTAATAAATCTCATGAACACAATTTTTCCACTCAACAAGCACATGCTTCAACAAGTTTCCTTACTCACAGCACAAGTAGAACAATTGCATGCATCACAAGCCCCTGACTATGATTTCTATGGAGGAGCACACATGGGTTATTCCTTAAGGTAGGGGAGTAATCCTTATCCCCTCAAACAGAGGAATTATCATGATGATGATTAGTTTGTCCAAGGCTAAGGGTGCTCTAATTTCTACTACCAACAACAAGGGGAGTTAATGTAACCATAAACTTCTTTTGAGCTTACCGTAGAAAGTTTGTCTCAATCCACTCAAGATTTTGTTTAACAAACTCAAGACTTCATGAAAAAGACCAAGGAAAACTTGTAAAATCAAGGCCTATCCATCAAGAGTATGGGGATTCAATTAGAGCAAATTGCCAAGCAATTAGCAGAAAGACAAAGAAAATTTCCTCGCAGTGAGGTAACTTCTGATGAATTAGAAAAAAGGCAGGCAAAGTTGTGTTATTCAACAAATCCAAGATTTCATGCAACACTCCATACATTAGCTTTCAAACTCCTAACACTCCATGCTAGGTTTATCTTCATTTCTCCATTGACCCTGTCAGAATCTGCTATCCCAGCACATTCATCTTATCCAATATCAGCCCAAACAAATATACCACACCAAATCTTTCCTCTTTTCTAAAATCAACTAACCAAAGATGAAATGAAGCAGACAAGAATAAACAAAAAAAATTCGCATATGTTTAACTTACATTATAATTGGGACATCCAAAAAATGGCTGGTTTAGATTTTATTCTGTTCCAGACCATTGTAGAACTGGACGGCTGTCACACCCACACCATTCCAGTACCTTTGCACTTCTGTTCTGGCTTTGCGACCTGACCCAATTACCATTTGAAGGAGAGCAAACTGATCTTCCAGATGCGGTGCGACCACCCGTCATGGTGCCTCAACTAATAGCGACGAATGACAAATCTTTAACAAGGAGAAGAGTAACAACAACAAGAACATAAAGAGGAATAAAAAGACAAAAGGAAGGAGGAGGAGGTTAAAAAAGAATCTAACTCAGATAAATAATAAGATAATTAGGGTTTCAAGGACTAAATTGGGTACAAATGCAACCCTCGCCATGTCAACTAGCCATTACAGTGTCCAGCGTGGTAGGGAGGGTGCCATCTCAGCATTCCGTTTGCCTAGTAATTGCCAGAAAGAGTCGAGGGACCACATTGGTGCCCAGATCTGAATTTGGAGGATCAATATAGGTAATTTTGAATTTCGAATATCAAAATAGATAATCGCGTGAATCTCATGGACCAAAACGGGGATTTAGTCTTAATTTACTCATAGGTGTTTATGGGCGTAAATTTAATATTTATTTTATTTATTAAAAAAAACTTTTTATTGATCATAGACCAAGACATTCTCATGTCTCGACTAGACGACTAGTGGCAAGAGTTGTGTCAGAACCGAAGACTGCGTGATTTGATATATTTTGTCTACTGCATTGGGGAGATGGTATACTTGCTCCAAGTTGGACGCGGTTCGGGTCTCCCATCCTCGCAAGTCCCACTCACAAATCACCATCTTCCAATTTCTACATCCGCTAGCCTGCAGTACTAACGTTTGAGTTACCATCTTGTGTCACAACCATGAGCAGTACACTCACGTACTTCCCTTATGAATGACTACCGTCTACAAAAACAAATGGCTTACAATACTTAAAGCCTCAATGCACGACGAAAATGACCAGAATACTTTGTCACACTGACTGGACTTCTTGTCAAGCAATTCATCAACGTAGTATGACATAGCTTGGAGGTCAGCAATGGTCCTCGAGAGGCACTGTTGGAGTGCTTCTAATCACTATATATCTTTGCAATTGCTTTCTGTTTACCCAGCCACATTTTTCGATACGAAGGTTTGAAGTGATAACTCTATTACACGACACTCTATAACATCGGGATGGATACTGAAGGATTGGATTGGATGATAGGCCAAATGACACCATTAATCACCATGTTGTCTAGCTGCCCATGGTCAACAGACATCGTTAGTGCCAAGTAGGTATGAGGTCCACTAAACTTACGAACTTCCCTAAAATACAACATCACACCAAACATGTAACTCATGACTAAAGAGCAAAAACCATAAATTACTTAAAATATAAATGGTGATTAATTACTTACCAATAACCAAGATTTTGTCTAAGTGACATGCATATTCTCCACGAACACCCAGCTAAACTTTGCTTGCATCGACAATAGTATTTTATATAATCATACTCAACCACTCTATACTCCGCATCCCGCCAAATACTATAATTCTTCACCTCCAGGTGAACAGCTTCCTTGCTCCTGAACAAGTTGCGCACCCGAAACTCAATGCCCCGTCAAGATTGTAATCATCACCTAACACATTGACACCACATAGTGGACCCTCCTCCACCGCATCAAGATATAGTGTCTAAAAGTGGCTAGGCACTCTGCATAGGTCAGGCACAACAAGCAGTGCAGGTAAGAGAAATCTTCGTCCCAACGGAGTATCCACTACAAACTCATCTTCCTCTGAGCTACCGGAGGAATCCTTGAACTCAACAATATACTTTTCATCTAACTTAGAGTCGTCGTGCAAGTGATCTTCTGGTGTGCGTAATGTAATGAACATGCAGCAATTGGTGGTCCCAAGGGTATGGATGTAGACGATGAGCCAATCCCTCCATTGACAATATCAACAATCTCGGTATATAATTGCATGACTCGGTATGCTAAGATTTTCACATGGGCCTCAAACATTCATGCACTTGTTCATCGCCTACGACTTAGAAAAGCTTAAACTTGAAGCTTCTATTTTTCAAAGAAACGAAAAATTTGTGCCCAATTTTAGTAATCTTTCTCTGATCTTAAATCCCCATCTTCATCAATATCAGATTCTTGAAATCCTACAGAGTGCCAAGCCTAAGGGTTGGAAATAAGACTGGGTCCAGACAATTAAACACAATTCGTTCGTTATTATCTCTAATACAATTATTCACATAAATATTCACAACAACGTACTCCATATTAGACATTTTTAAAGAATATGTGAAAAATATTGAAAAAAAGATATATTAGAGTTACAATGAATTAAATGAACTTCTTATATAATTAAAAATTATTATTACATGTGTATTATGTTTGCACATATAACTATTTTTTTAAATATGTATTTTATCCTCAACAAAATTGAAATTGTTATGAATGTATCTCGTTTTTATTATAGACGATGAGATACATTCAAAAGGATCACACTGTTTTATCTCTTCTACGAACTAAAAATATTGTCAATAATTTTTAACATATCTTATTTATGACAAAGATAAAATACGTTCGTAATAATCTTGTCTTTGCTAGGACGAAATATATAATAAAGATATATAAACGTTAATTTACTCGTACGTGTTTATAGGCGTAAATTTAATTTTTATTTTATTTATTAAAAAAAACTTTTTATTGACCATAGACTAAGACATTCTCAACTCTCAGGTCTCGACTAGTGGTAAAGTTGTGTCAGAACCGAAGACTACGTGATTGATATATTTTGTCTGCAACATTGGGGAGATGGTCTACTTGCCCCAAGTTGGACGCGGTACTAACGTTTAAAGCAGCAGCTTGGAATTTCAAACACTTCCCCTGTTCTCCTTCCAAATGGCTCCAAATCTCAACCATCATTGACTCATTGACTCCATCCACCAAATAGAAATAAGGCCCCCCGGGCGTTCTCCGCATTTTCAATTCCCAAACGCCTGTTCGGTTCCATTCTTTTCACGTTCCAACAATATGCCCAGCTGGAGCACCAAGGATTTGTTAGTGATTCTTGCTTTGGCAGTTACGGCCTCGAGCTTATTGAATGGGGTGAAGTGCCAGCAAATGAGTGACCTTGACAACCCTGCTGTTCTCTCTGTTTTGACACAGCTTGTTTACAGCCAAGTCTCCAACGTCACCTCTTTCCTCAGTCACAAAATTAGCAACCGCTCCAGTTTCTGCGTCGAAGATCTGTAAGTTTATTTGTACTCAATTTTGGTTTTAGAATAAGGGTCATCCTATGGTGCTGAAAATAATTTTTTTCTGCTGATGCTGAAATTGAGTGGCATGGTGTAGGAGGGGACGCGTAGTACTGATGCTTCTAAGGTACCGACAATTTCTGCGAAAAGTTGATAGTGATGTATGCTAAAAGACGGGTTTAGAAGATAATTATCTTTTGTTAATGATATCAGTTATGTTATTGGGCCTATTTTTGAGGACCCAATATTTAGTTGTTCTCATTTTTTTTTTGTTATGATAATGGAACCAAAATAATGTAAACGTCGCCGTTTTTCAGTCACCGCACCTGCATTCCCTGGTTTCTAATGATTCAATAATTAGGTTTTGTTGGTTAGTGAGATGAAAATGAAAAATCTATCTGATCCTTGTGGAGAGGGATTGCTGTATTATGAGGTGATGTGGGCTCCTTTTATAGAGTGGTAGAGCAGAGCCTTTCTAGGAGTTTATACTATGATGATACTAATAAATATAAATAAATACTATACTGTATAAGAAAGTTGTAGAATTAGAATAATAATATAATATAATACTTCACTGTTCATAAATTGAAAAATATAAGTAGCAGTATTCACAAACTATTTATTCCTAAAACAAAGTAATCAATAATTCATTATTACTAAACTGAAAATTAAATAATATCCCATTTAAATATTAAACAAACGCTTTAATGCAAATATCAAAATTTAAAATTTAATAACTAGAATTATATCTATTTAAATAAATTCATAAAAAACATATTTTCAAAATATTTTTAATTTAAACATAGTTTTCCAATTTAACATAGACTTTCAATAGTTATATTTAAATTTATAATACTACTATTTAAAATTTTTAATTTATTTAATTTAAAAATTAAATTTTATTTACCTTGAAAAAATAAATATCTAAATTAAATATTTTTTTTCAGAAAAATAAAAGTTATTAACTTTCTTTATAACAAAATAACATGGACTTTGAACACCATAGAGCAGTAAGAAGTACCTTTTTTCTTTGTACCATAAATCTTTAACTTTAGAGCTGTCTTTTTTTTTTAATATTATAACTATTATTATTGTTATTATCTATTTTCTTGGGTTTTATATTTTATTTGTTTATTATTACCATAAGAGTCTTTTCATTATCCAATTTCAGTTGTCTGCCCAAAAATATTCTTCATGGTCCAAAACGTTAAACAAAAACGGATATTAATGTCAAATATTATGCTCACTTTTTTTTGGCTTCAATAGTACATAAAAAAAACAGCCACACTTAAAGGTGAACTCGAAAACTTGCTGGATCTCCAAAAAAAGCCCATTAATTTAACTCCCATCATTATCATCTAACCAAAATTTGGGCAACCATCATCAACTGATCACCATCAGCTTTGGCGCAGCAACTGTCTGGCACTTTAGCGACAACAAAGGCACGTGTCCTCTATTATGAAGTGCCACATACTTTCAGCACCAGAAGAAAAAAAACTGTTTCAGCACCCTAGCAATGTTTTAGTAAGGGAACACTTTTTTATGCTCAAAAGAAGCTTAAGTTTGTAGTTTCGTTAACTTCAATGACTAGTTTTAAACACTGCATTAAATTTTGAAAACTGAAATCATTTTTGGAGTTTGTTTAAAGCAATTAATGATCCATGTGCATTTGTTTCCTTCGTTTCATTCCCCTTCTAATTTAATCCTGTTTAATCAGTGTCAGCGAAACAGTTTCATTTCACCTCAATCTGAATTTGCTTTATTGGCGCAATCATAAATCAATGAATTTGTGTTGTATACAAATAGCATCCAAATACATCAATTTATAATTGTATTGGAAAAGTCATGACTCTTTTTTATGGTTAAAAGAAGCTTGAAGTTTATAGTTTCATGAAGTTTCATTTTACTGAATATTACTAGTGGTGATGAGAAACTGCAGTTGATGTTAATTGTTAAAGCAACTTATTTGAATCAGTTCTTAGTTTTAAGCATTGTGCTTCAAATTTTCAATTGAGATCATTTTTTAAGTTTATTTAAAGAAATTAATGATGCGTGTGTATTTATTTTATTTCTTTTCTCTTCCAATTTAATCCTGTTTTGACTGCTTATGTTAGTTCCCTTAAATGAGCTTGCGCAATATTTCTTTTCTTAGCCAGAGCAGTTGTCTGAGTAATTAACTTCTTCTATTATTATGGCATTGGTTAGAGAATCAAATGAGGAAAGTTTATCCTTGAATAGTAAGGCACTGGTTAAAATGCTGCTGTTGAAATTAAAGATTTTTAAAACTATTATGTGATCTGATTCATTGGATGGTTACACTATCTGATAACACAAGCTGGCTTGCTGTTGGTGATGTGCATTTATTACTTGAAATTATAAATAACTTAGGCACGGCACCGTGTAAAATCATTTAGAAACTTGTTTTGATATTAAGCTCGATTTTCTTATTCTAGGAATGCTGATTGGAATAATGCATTTAACTTTTCATCCGACTTGGGCTTCTTGACTTCTTGCATTCAAAAGATGAATGGTAAGAATACTAACATCATACATTGTGATAAGAATTAGACAAAAAGAAATGGCACAGGTTTTATCCAGCAGAATATAAACATGTTGGTTTGGAAAATCTGGATGTTTTCATCCTCATTGTGCTAGATGTTATGAATCTACATACCATCTATTAATGCTGACTATTTCTATTCTGTTCATACCAATATTGTGCCTTTTCAACTATCATTGCATTCAATAATTTTCTGTTGTTTACCGGAAATCTGTTTTACTTCTAATATGACTCTTAATGCTTTTGGATTCTGGTGGTTTGATGTATTAACAGGGGACATAAAGCAACGCATATGTAATGAAGCAGAAATAAAGTTTTACTCAAATAGTTTATTGGATAGATCTAATGGTATTAACTATTTGAAGCCTAACAAGAACTGCAATTTAACCTCATGGGTATCTGGTTGTGAGCCAGGATGGGCCTGTAGTGCTCC
This sequence comes from Arachis stenosperma, assembly GCF_014773155.1. Classification (NCBI taxonomy): domain Eukaryota; kingdom Viridiplantae; phylum Streptophyta; class Magnoliopsida; order Fabales; family Fabaceae; genus Arachis; species Arachis stenosperma. Next base: position 33,491,628 of record NC_080378.1, read on the forward strand.
CTCGACCGAGCAGGCTGAATTCCAAAATTCACAGGATATGCCTTCAAGAACTACTGACTGTGAACCATGTTGTGAAGGTTTCTTTTGCCCTCATGGTATCACATGCATGATACGTAAGTACATCAAGAACGTCTGAGATGGTTTTTTCGTCACTGATTTAAATAGCTTAGTGTAGTTTTCCTTTGATTTAAACAGCTTAGTGCAAGCTCAGTTGACTCATGTAGACCAGTCGACCTCGTCTAGAAAATTTGTTGTTGTTTTTCATATGTTTCTGGATATAGATGTGATGTTATTCTAGACAAGAAGGTAGTATATTTCGCTCGGTGGTTATTTCAGCAATACGTTGGATGGTTGAAACATAAGGAAAATCCATGTAATGGTGATATTTGTTGCCAATTTTGATGCTAAAAGATATCTCTAATGCTTTTATCTTTTCATGGTATTTGAAATATTTGTTCTGGAAGCTTGCCCTCTTGGATCCTATTGTCCTCTTGCAAAACTCAATAACACAACTGGTGTATGTGAACCGTGAGTTCTGATTTTCAAATCTTTCTCTTTTTATTTATAAATAATCGCTTGCATGCTTTATTTATAAACTAATCCTTTGACACATTTTTGAAGATATCGTTATCAATTGCCTCCAATGCGGCCAAACCATACCTGTGGAGGTGCAAATATCTGGGCTGATGTTGATAGCAGTAGTGAGACATTCTGTCCAGCAGGATGGTATTGCCCAACAACTACAAAACGTATTCCTTGCAGTAGTGGGTATTACATTATTCATTGGTTTACTCCTTATCAACTGCTAATATATAATAAAATAGCATTTTATAGTAGCATTTTAATGTCCATACCTTTTTTTAATTATTATTTGTGTTTTATTTATTTATTTATTTTTGTGATGAAAGAAGAATAGCATTAAGATGGGAAAATGGATGATACAAGGAGCAGAGGAAAATAGATCCTCCCACAAAAAGAATAAATAGAACAAAACATTAGTGAAGTGATGTTTATGATCTCTCAACATGTCCGAGAAGGAAAGTCCTCAAAAGAGATCATGAGCTTTACATCGTACAGAGTTGAAACGCCTAAATGTATGCCATAAAACTTGTTTATCTGAAAACGTATCATTAAGTTGCATTAATTGTGCTATGCCATGTACTCCAAAGAGTTGGCATATACTGCATAATGGTACAAAGGTTTTGCCTCTTTTCTGCTACCACAACCCCTGTGAACTTAGTCAATAAAAACTGATCCAAGGATGTCAGGCACAACCAAGATTCTTGGAAGACACCAAACAAAGTATTCCCCAAAGAATCAGCTATTGAATCCTATAAAAACAGATATAATAATACTTATGTCTTCAAAATTTGTTACTCTAAATACTTTTAATGTTCTCTCTTGGAATTTCAGGCATTACTGTAGGATGGGTTCTATATCTCAGACGAGTAAGATCACATGAATTGTGAATTACTATAGCAACAAACTTGTGTCATTATTTTCCTCAACTGTTTCTGACCCGTGCTGAGACATATTACCATTTACTGATTCTCTTGTAGGATGCTTCAAGTTGACTTCATGTAAATCGAAAGCTGAGACCCAAAACATGGGTGTGTACGGAATTATGCTCATTGTAAGTTTCTATACATTAACCTGATTATGGATTAGTAATAATAGTGCCTATTCATATATTTATTTAGGTTCCCTTTTTATTTGGACATCATGATTTTTGTTTTGATGACTTGGGACCTACTTGGTGCTTTTAGAAGTTTGTTTGCTTTCTAATATTCCTTTTCTTGCTGTTTTGTTTCTCCTTTTCTTCTCATTTATATGTTATATCTTCAATGTTTGATCTTTCATTCAGTTTCAATTATTTGCAATTGTTCAATGAGGAATTTGTACCTATAAGCCATATCTTGTAACAAAAGTAGCCATATTGGATATATGCTCAGCAAAAAATTAAGAAATGAAAACAGATAAAGATATTTATGGTCTTTTTTATTTCTTAATTTTCTTTATCTACATAGGTGATATGGTTGATGCTTAACACCATGTCACATATAGAAACATAGAAGTTATAATCTGTGATACAGACCATGATCGTAGAAGTTAGTTAACACTCTTCAACTACTAATGCAGGCTGCTTTGAGTACATTGCTGCTTATCATTTACAGCTGTTCTGATCAAGTTCTCAGTACTAGGGAAAGGAGAATGGCGAAGTCCAGAGAAGCAGCAGCTAGATCTGTAAGGAAGACTTCAAATGCACGACAAAGATGGAAAACTGCAAAAGACGTTGCTAAAAAGAGTGCAAGTGGACTACAAGCTCAACTATCACGAACATTTTCGCGTAAGAAGGACGTGGCAGATCCAGAAAAAGTTAAAATGTTGGGTCAAGCAACTGATATAGAATTGCTTTCACATTCACACCCTATTACTCCAAACATTGCTCCCAGCTCATCAGCTGTGCAAAAAGAAAAGGCTAAAGAATCCATTGATCCAATGCAGATGATGCATGAAATTGAAAATGGCGATAACCTTCACTTAGAAACTAAAACTAGAGATAAAAGTGTTCAAGGCAAAGCTTCTAAGGAAAAGCAACCTGAAACTCATAGCCAGATTTTTAAGTATGCATATGCTCAATTGGAGAAGAAGAAGGCACAGCAACAAGAAAACAAGAATCTTACTTTCTCAGGAGTAGTTAACATGGCTACCAAAGGTGAACCAAGGAAACGGCTGTTAATGGAAATTTCTTTCAAAGATCTAACTCTCATTTTGAAGGTGCAAAACAAACTTATATTGAGATGTGTAACGGGGAAAATTAAACCTGGGCGCATTACTGCTGTCATGGGTCCATCAGGGGCCGGTAAGACAACATTTCTTTCAGCAGTAGCTGGAAAAGCATTTGGATGCAAGATGAATGGTTCAGTTATTATAAATGGAAAGACTGAATCAATCCATTCCTATAAGAAAATTATTGGTTTTGTGCCACAAGATGACATAGTTCATGGAAATCTGACAGTAGAAGAGAATTTATGGTTCAGTGCACAGTGCAGGTAAATAACATGGAATGTGACAGATTTTTGCAAACCATATAATTTTCCCTTGTCTAAATGTAACCTCAGTTCCCTTTCTCTTGTTATGGCAGTTGTGCCTATATTGTTTCTGTGATAGCTCTTATATGTTTGAATATCTGGTTAAGAAATGAATTTTGTTGTTCTGTTAATAGGCTATCTGCTGACTTGCCGAAAGCAGACAAAGTTCTGGTTGTAGAAAGAGTTATTGAATTCTTGGGCCTTCAATCTGTGCGGAATTCTTTGGTTGGAACTGTAGAAAAACGAGGGATTTCCGGTGGCCAAAGGAAGCGTGTAAATGTTGGACTGGAAATGGTCATGGAACCTTCACTTTTATTGTTAGATGAACCCACATCTGGTTTGGACAGTGCATCATGTCAGCTACTTCTTAGAGCATTAAGACGGGAAGCTCTTCAAGGAGTGAACATATGCATGGTGGTTCACCAACCAAGGTGACTTTTAATTTCATGATTGTTTCATTTTGTTAAAATCTGATAGGCTGCATAAACCTTTTGACACTGAGAACCTTTGATTAATAATAAAAAGCAAGACAAATAAGAAGGGTCCCCCTGTAAATGAATTGAATTAAAGATATATTGAATTCAAGCAGCAGCTGCACGAAGAAAATAAACCAACTGAGCAACCTCTCAATATTATAACTTGTCGACAGTGAATGAAATAGATCATATTATTTAGCATATCGAAAGGTTTCAGTGTTTCTTTTCTCTTTAGCTTTTATGTTATATTTCTTTAATATTCTGTCACAGAATAAAGTGCGATAAGTTTTGTTTATATGTCGTAAGTGTTGAAAGTTAGCATGTAGTTGGTTGTTAGTAGCTTAGCTTTTATGAATGTAGTTGATAGTTAGTATTTTAGAATTTATGCTAGTAGTTGATAGATATCTATATGTGCACCTCTCTTTGGATGAAATGAAAATGCAATGAGTTCTTTCTCCTATTTACCCTACATTAACCGTAAGTAATCTCCATTTAGCCACCAATCCATTAGATTCCAATATATGTTATTGTTTGGTCACTTTGGTGGTAAGGTCGAGAGAGAACGGAAGGCTATGAGGATACGAAAAGAATAAGGGAATTGGTATGGGATCACCAAGTGTCTTGAATGGCTGGGTTATCCCATTTTATTTTGGAGTTTTATTTATTTATTTATTTATTTGAGAATCCTATTACTTATATATATTTACAAGACCTTACTGATCTGATTTCACTTTAATAGCACAAGAGCGGATATTTACAATTCCTTTATCTATTGATTGTGTTTATAATCTAGTTTCTGTTGTCCTTCTAGCGTTGTTGATCGCTTCATGTGCACTCCAAATAAGAAACCATTTTGAAGACTGATCTGTTTTATACCCTATGCTTTTAGTTTGAACTTGTTAAAAACAATATAACTCTCCCTTTGTTTAATTGATGACTGATCTTTTCGCTGTAGCTATGCATTGTTCAATATGTTTGATGACTTGATACTTCTGGCAAAAGGTCTTACTGTGTATCATGGACCTGTCAAGAAAGTTGAAGAATACTTTCTAGGACTTGGGATCTGTATTCCGGAGTGGATCAATCCTCCTGATTACTTTATCGACATTTTGGAGGGCTTAGTAGAACCTGGTGGAAGCTTGGGAGTCAGTTATAAAGACCTGCCAGTTAGATGGATGCTTCATAATGGATACCCAGTACCTCTTGATATGCAGAAGAATGCAGCGAAATTTGGTGACTTAACTCCAAATCCAGCTAAAGAAACTGATCCCAATGGCTCTGGACATGACGAAAGAAGCTTTGCCGGAGAACTATTGCATGATGTTAGACACGTCGTGGAATTGGAGGGGGAGAAGATACTATTCAACTTTTTGAAATCCCAGGATTTATCTAACCGGAAAACTCCTGGGATATTCAAGCAATACAAGTACTTCCTTATACGGTAAACCATGCAATGACTTCAGTATTTTGTTCACTTTGATGTCTAAAATTTCAATGCCTTGTTGAAATTTTCCATAATATGGATTAGTTTCTCCCAGAAGCATCACAATTTCTAGTTCTGAATGCTGATTGAACAACACATAGCATATAAATATCTAATGATGAGCATGTCTATAAGATTTTGTGTCTACATATCTTTTGTTATCTGTTTGTTACCTTACTCATGCCAATGTTATTTTAGGATTGTGAAGCAGCGACTAAGGGAGTCCAAAATCCAAGCTATAGATTATCTAATATTATTACTTGCTGGAGCTTGCTTAGGAGCGCTGAGTAGAGGAAATGATCAGAAGTTTGGTGGAGATGGATACATCTATACAGTGATTTGTGTATGTAAGTTAACTTCTTATAGTTAGTTTAATGTGCAAATGATCAACATGGTCCTTCAAATTTCACTCATTAGTCAAATTGGTCCTCCTAATTTTACTCAATCAAATTAGTTCTCCAAATTTTCCAACGTCAATCACGTTTGTTTCTACCTAATTTCAGTTCACACTCCGTTGTTTCACTCACTTGTGGGAGGTGAATCAACAGAAAAATGTTGATAAATTGTGATAGTTATGCTTTCCTGTTAGTAGGGATTTGAAACCGCTACAACCTGGAAAGGAAAAAACACCGCCGGTGAGCAAAAATAACAGACTATGGACACAAAACTGGGTAGGGATGAGCATGATTGACGTTGAAAATTTGAGGATTTAATAAAAATTGGGAAGACCAATTTGAATAATGGGTGAAATTTGATATACTACTCTGACCTTTTATAATTAATTTAATAGGTCCCTCATGTTATGTTGTTAACTAGTCAGGAGTTGTGTTAGCATGTATATTGCCATATATGACATGTTAAACTCAATGGGGGATAATAAATATATAGGATACTGCATATTAGGACAAGGTCTGACGAAAATTAATCTCATATTTATTAGAATTAATAAAATAAGTTTGAGTAATTTAAGGAATGGATATTAAACTATGCAGAAGTGAAGAATTCACATCATCTTATAATTTGATAATATACTTCTGAGTGTAAGTATTCTCTTATCAAAGTAAGTGTCACTTGTACATTTTATGTTCATTGAAAAATTAATGAATCTTGATAAAAAGATTGCAAAATACATTATTTTTTCAATGAATCTAAAAGGTAAAAGAGATACTTAATTTGAGAAGGAGGGAGTAATAAACTAGTTTCTCAGAAATAAGTATCAATCCAATTTTATTTTTCCTCTTTATATCTAAATAATCTGTATTGCTGTTTGCTGCAATCAAAATATGGCTGCAAGCTAAGATTGTTACCTTGTATGACCCCCCAAAAGAGTGCGGTTTAGATAGAGAAATGTGAAATGATATTAATTGCATTGGTAACATCCAATATGAAAATAAGTATCATATACTTGACTTGTAGGTTTTTTTTCTTTTCACTCACCTTGATTTCCATCAGATGTAAGTAAACACGTGTAATCAAACAAGGTTTAAGACTTTTTAAGCGATTATAACCTAACTTCTGTTTTGTGTTTGCCCCCCATTCATGTCTTATGATTGTTGCCTTATTGGTTTGATCCATGGGGCATAACATGAGTATTAACATGATTTTCATTCTAGAATAGAAAATAAATTTAATAATATTTAAAACAGTTCAGCTTAATTCAAATGGTCAGTGCTTCCATTTCCCTCATTGTTGTTGTTCATTCCTAATTTCAGCTCTTTTATGTAAAATTGCGGCCTTGAGATCATTTTCTCTGGATAAATTGCACTACTGGAGGGAGAGGGATTCTGGGATGAGCAGCTTGGCTTACTTTCTTTCTAGAGACACAGTGGATTATTTTAATACTCTGGTCAAGCCTGTGGTGTACCTCTCAGCTCTCTATGTTCTATTTCTTCACCTATCCAAGATCAACTTTTGCAGATAATTACATTGTGCTGCTCTGTCTAGTATACTGTGTGACTGGAATAGCATATACATTGGCAATAGTATTCAAACCTGGCGCGGCACAGCTAGTAAGTATCACTGCATTAGATTTAGATTTATAATATAAAACTTTTATCAACAAACTGAAAAACATTTGCTCATCATTATTTTGCCCCATCCGGTCCAACATGTGATTGTTTGTTGCAGTGGTCAGTGCTTCTTCCAGTTGTTTTAACCCTTGTTGCAACACAAGCTAAAGACAGTAAATTTTTGAAGGTTGTAGCAAATTTATGTTACCCTAAGTGGGCTTTAGAAGCATTCGTAATCGCAAATGCTGAAAGGTATGTTATGGTTAATAATGATTGTTGATTAGACTACATATGTGCTTGTTTAATATATCCAAAAGCAACTCATGAATTGCCTGCATATAGAAAGAAGCCAGCTAGAGGCTGCATCTCCATGTCTCCCTTGATATTGTGCAACTAATCAAGTTTTACGGCCGTGTACTTTCTCAAACTTAAATTCGCATGCGTGGCCTAAATGCAGTGAAAATAAAAGAATAAAAAAGTAAAAACTGTAGTAGCTAAGAAATTTCTCTTTGGGTTAATAGTAACTTTAGTCCCTATAGATGGAGCAATGAGTTATTTTGTAGTCAGTAAACGAGTCAAATTAGTTTCTTGAGTAATTTGACTCACAGGACTATGTTGACTATCGAAATCTATACAGACCAAAATAACTTGCACATGAACCTGCATTGACCAAAGTGAGCATCACCCTTTTTCTTCTTGAGTAAATAGTCATTTTGCACCCGAAAGATTACAATTTTGATCAAATAGATCTCAAAATAAGCAAATGATAAAACGAACCCCAAAAGATATGTTCAACTTGACAAAAATGAACCAAATCTGTATAAGTATATAAGTAAATGGCCTAAACATTTGTTCAGTTTGAGCATATATTTAGGGGGTTTGTCATTTACATCTTTTGGAGTTTATTTTGTCAAAAGCATAACTTTTAGCGCGTCAAAATGGTTATGCTCTTCTTTCTTTCTTTCCTCTTGTTTTATTTGATTTAATTTTTGATGAAAGAACTTTAGTAACATGAAGAGGAACAATGCAAACTCACAGGAGGAATACAGATCCACTTTGCAAAAATAACTATTAGAACAAATGAAATATAAGTAAAGCATTTTAAAGGTACTGATCAAGATAGCTTTGTTTCCAAGAACTGAAAATGATAAGGCAATTTATATGTGATATTTGAAAAATTAAAAGAAAATATAACATGAAGGAACACCAGAAGGTACTGATCAATAATGCATAAAATGCAGGTACCATGGAGTGTGGATCATAAGTCGTTGTGGTTCACTAAAGGGAAGTGACTATAATATTCATGATTGGAGTTTGTGTGTTTCCATCCTAATTCTTATGGGTGTAACCGCTCGGGCAATAGCTTTATTCTCTATGCTTACCTTTCAAAAGAAGTGAGGTCAACATTATTGCTGCCACAGTTCTCTCGTTGTCTCGTTGACCAGTTGTTAGATACATTCACTAGAGTTAATCTACGGGGGAATAATTCCCCTATTAAATTATGGCAATTTACGGTTAATATTATTGTTCATAATTTGTGTTTGATAGAAAATGCTCATAAGGCTTTTTTTTTTATCTTTCTTTAGTTTTTTCTTTATAACGGCTTGAGAATATGAGTGTTGAAATAGTTTAGTACAAACATTTTAAAATGGATCACACTTACAGAAATAGTAACTAGGCATTACTATTCTATAATTCATAAACTCTAATTGATATAAAATAGTATTTTCATGATATATATACATATACCAAAATAAACCACTAAAAATTAACTACTATATATAATAGTATAATTCATAAACTCTAATTGATATAAAATAGCCAGTCAAACTTAATACTAGAGTGTCAAGATTCAAGAATCCACACAAAAGGAAAATAACAAGGTTGCTGCTTATAGCCGGTCAACTTAATACTAGAGTGTCAAGATTCAAGAATCCACACAAAAGGAAAATAACAAGGTTGCTGCTTATAGCCGGAGAAATACAATTCACTACCATACCTTCCTTTAAAGTCATTTTGTTCACCACTTTCCAGTCTTTTTCCACCAAGTGAATCTGAACAAATTTTATTCAACAAGATAATTAGTTCCAAATTTCAGGAAAACACTATTTCTAAGTGAGTGAAATTGGCACAAGAATCATCAAGGACACCGAGTCCAATAAGAGATTAGGGTTTTTTAATTTTAACCAATAAGAGATTATAATTACCTCAAAATATTGTAGTCGTCGTTGTTCCTACATCTGAATCCTTATCTTTTTCTTGTCTTTGTTTTCTTCTTCTCTAATTTTTCTACTGCACTGAGTCCAAGCATAACAACTTTTGAAACAGCAACTTTTGAAGTCACATTTAATTCACTGACATTTGCATCTGTATTATTCTGTTCAACACCCCCTCGAATGTTGGAAGGATATGCTTCTGCATCTTTCCTGAATGAAGTCAAACGTGTCTCATGAGAATTTGATGATCTCTTCTTCCCTTTCTTCTCCATAACATCAGCATCATGAATCAAAGATCTCTTACTTTTCTTCTTCGTTTTTGTAGCACGTGCAGGTTCAGAAGCCTCTTTCATTGGCTCGGTACCAATGCCAATTGTCGCGTTATTATCATTGAATTCATTGTGCTGATGCTCCTTTAGAACTTCACTTTCAATGATGACTTCGTTAGTTGCATTTAATGAATGGTCTGTCATAACCTCAATCTTCCTTTGAACGGTATCATTACCTGGCCTAAAAACAGAAGCATCATATTCCACAATATCATCTTCTTTCCTTGTACTCATCTGTTTTTCCTTTGCACTAGACACAGATTTTGACATTTCATCTTCACAAACGACGTTATCATCCTTAACAGCTTTATCAGATGCATTCACAAAATCATGTTCTTCTTTCTTATCAGAAGAACAATCATTTTGACCACAATTGCTCAATGGAGAAACATCCACATTAAGAAACCAGCTCTTGTTGAAACCATAGAAGGCACTTTTTACAAACATGGAATCAGATAGGTGATAAAAATACTCTTTGCGCTTTACCTGCAAATTAGCAAAATAATGTTATAATGAATAGGAATACAACCATGGCTTGGATAGCAAACAAGAGTAAACAAGATCAACTACGATATACCTTCATTGCATGAATCTGTATCTGCCCAAGTTTGGGAAAGCATGATTGGTGTCCTGACAAAATTCGCTCTGCATATAAAATTCATACATATGCCATGTACACAGAATGTTAGAACTCTGAAATAATTATGTGCATATTTAAGCAATGATTAGAAAAGAATAGTAGAGAAGACAATAGTGAGTTATAAATGCTAAGAGATTTTAAATATAACAAAGATTATGAAGCATATACTAGAGAAGCCTGCCTTTATGCACTTGAGGTTTCAAAAACAATCTTAAAAGAAAAAGTCACACAGACAATATCAAATCCACTGCAAAGGGGATAGAAACTAAGGGTTGCTTAGACACTAACTACTTGAACAATACAATACTTGAGCTGTCTGCCTCGACCCAATATTAGTCAAAGTTTGATATCTATTTTACAAGTAGAATTAACACTCTTGTCATGTACGAATACAAAGAGATCACCAAAGGAGGAACTAGTGGCTTTCTTCTTGAAGAGGTTCAGCACCTTGACACACCTTCCAAGGTGGTTGTTGAAGTAAAATTTATAACACCTTTAACAAAATCAGCCACTAAATCCAGAACTTTCATTATGTCATCTGCATAGAAATTCAAAGTAGTGCTGATGTTCAGAGATATTTGAGCTGGAAGTGTGTCCTCATGACAAGACCATCAATGGGGCAGTAGCCAAAAGCTTCCCACGATAATTAAGATACGCCGTGCTGTTGTGGTAACTAAAGCTTCTACGGTTGGGGTTCTCAACCGTGAGCAATATGCCCAAGGACACATTTATTGCCCCAATCGGGAAAATAACCAAACTCGCCTCTTTAACCTTAACCGACTGCAAGGTAATGATAGGGTCCTTCTGCTTGAAGACAGTGAAGATCAAGATCACCAGGATCACCACCAACAAAATCACAATAGCAGCAGTGACACCGCAGCTATCTTAATCCTTTTTGGAACACCTCATGCAGCACGCCATGGCTACTCTCAAAATTGGGCGATACAAAATTTCCCCAAAACTATTCAATGTGCATAATCCAAGGAACAATAAAACCAAAACATGCATTGTACTTATAGGAACAGTTGTACTCTAAATATATATAATTAGGGCTGCAAGCTACTACACACACTTATTTTAGTTCGTTTCCTACACACAAAAACAAAAAGACAAAGCAAGCATCTTTGGGGACACACAACCTAGAAAACGAAGCTTGCTATTTTCTCAAACATTGAGGGTGCTAATGCAGAACGTCGTAACAGCTGCACAAAGTCATAAACATTCAGAACACTGTACTGGAGAGGGAAAACAAAGTCTGCATTTGAAAAATAAAAAATCTCTGAAGAATGAAGAAAGAAAAAGTAAAAGTGTGAAAGGAAGACCTTTGAGGTCGGAGACGGTATCGTGATCGGAGACGAGGACGGCCAAGTGAGTGTCGAGGTTGGTGTCGATGAAGACGACGTCATCGTTTTCACAGAGGGGTTTAGGGTTGGACTCCGAGTCACGAATCGGAGGGTCCATTATTGAGTCGCTCGGAGGAGCTGGTTGAGTGGTGAAGCCGTGAAGGGGAAGCAATGGAAGAGAGCGCGCGCAGAATCCCTGCTATGCTGGCATGTGAGGTAAGGATGCTACGTGTCTTTGTATTTTCCCTATTGTTTTCTCACAAGTATTTATATCGGAGATGGTTCAGATTGGCTCAACTCGAGAAAACATAAGAACCGGAATCATAATTACCAAAACAGTCCTTGAGATTTTTAAAACTAGTCACTTTAGGGGTATTTTATTTTATATAAATTAAATAAATATTTTATTTATTAAAATAAATAATTTTAAAAATTATTACGAAATTATGTTATCTTATTTCGTTTACACTGTCCAAACAAAATATATGTGTTTGCAGCTTATTTATCTCAAATTTTATTATTTATATATACAAAAAATTTCTAAAATAATTTTTAAATTAATATTTTTTATGTATTAACTAACTAAAAATAAAAAAACTTATTAAAGTTGACAATACATACTCTATCTACTGGTACCCAATTCGTTGCGGATTGGATAAAAATCAGTCCGAGTATCTAATTCCTGCAGTTGCAATTTCCTTTCAGCTCCGGCCTTCTCAAATCCCATGTTGCATTCCTTCACTGCCCAAAAGGTTTTGTGCTCTATCTCAACTGGGAGGTGACAGGCTTTTCCATAAACTAAGCGGAAGGGACTCATCCCAATGGGTGTCTTGTATGCTGTCCGATATGCCCAAAGCGCATCTTGGAGCCTGGTGCTCCAGTCCTTTCTATGAGGTTTAACTATCTTTTGCAGTATGCGCTTTATCTCTCTGTTAGACACCTCTGCTTGCCCATTAGTATGGGGGTGATAGGTTGTTGATACCTTATGAATTATTCTATGCCTCTTTAGTAATCCTGTTAGTCGCTTGTTACAAAAATGGGTGCCTTGATCGCTCACGATTGCTCGTGGGGATCCAAAGTGACAAATAATATGGTTTCTAACAAAGGAAACAACAGTGTTAGCATCATCAGTGCGGGTAGGAATTGCTTCCCCCCACTTAGAAACGTAATCCACAACTAACAATATATAAAAGTAACAATTAGAGTTTGGAAATGGACACATGAAGTCAATGCTCCAAACATAAAAAATTTCACAAAAAAGCATAATCTGTTGAGGCATCTCGTCCCTTTTGGATATATTACCAAAGCTTTGGTATGGGGAACAAGATTTACGAAATTTAGCAGCGTCTTTAAAAAGAGTAGGCCACCAGAATCCACAGTCTAAAATTTTTCTAGCTGTTCTTTGAGGGCCAAAATGTCCTCCACTCTCAGATGAGTGGCAGGCCTCTAAAATGGACTGGAATTCTGATTGGGGGCACACATCGCCTAATCACCTGGTCAGCACCACACCTCCATAAATATGGATCATCCCATATATAATATTTGGACTCGCTTTTGTAGCTTGTCTCTTTGATGCTTAGTAAAGTTTGGAGGGAGAGTGTGGCTGACTAGATAATTAGCTACAGGCGCATACCAAAGGACTACTTCAGACACCGCTTGCAAGTTGTCAAATGGAAAATCATCATTTATAGGAGTGGAGGCATCCTTAATGTGCTCGAGGCAAAGTGGTCTGCCACTAGATTCTGGTTGCCACTCCTATCCTTAATTTCTAAATCAAATTCTTGTAGTAGCAGTATCCAACGTATAAGCCTTGGTTTGGACTCCTTTTTAGCTAATAAATACTTTAGAGCTGCGTGGTCTGAGTACACTGCTACCTTAGTACCAAGTAAATAGGCTCGGAATTTATCCAAAGCGAAGACAATAGCTAAGAGCTCCTTTTCAGTAGTAGTGTAATTAGACTGGATAGCGTCTAAAGTCTTAGATGCGTAAGCGATTACGAAAGGATCCTTACCTTCACGCTGAGCCAGCGCTGCTCCTACTGCATGATTGGAAGCGTCACACATGATTTCAAATGGTTGACTCCAGTCTGGTCTTCTCACAATAGGTGCTTGAGTCAGGGCAGTCTTCAGCTTATCGAATGCTTGTTTGCACTCCTCACTGAACTCGAACTCAATGTCTTTCTGCAGTAGTCTGGATAAGGGTAGTGCTACCTTATTGAAGTCCTTAATGAACCTCTTGTAAAAACCTGCATGGCCAAGGAACGAACAGACTTCCCTCACAGAGGAGGGGTAAGGTAAACTAGAAATAACATCCACCTTTGCTGGGTCTACAGATATACCAGTATTAGAAACAACATGTCCTAGAACAATTCCTTGTTTCACCATAAAATGACACTTTTCAAAATTTAAAACAATGTTTGAACTAACACACATGTCCAATACTCTAGATAAACTATCCAAGCAAAGGCTAAATGAATCACCATATACGCTAAAGTCATCCATAAAAACTTCCATACAGGTCTCAATGAGAACAGAGAAAAGACTCATCATACACTTTTGGAAAGTAGCTGGTGCATTGTATAAGCCAAAGGGCATTCTTTTATAAGCATAAGTCCCAAAAGGGCATGTAAAAGTAGTCTTTTCCTGATCTTCAGGAGCTATATGGATTTAAAAGTAACCTGTATAACCATCTAAAAAGCAGTAGTAAGATTTACCTGACAGGCGATCAAGCATCTGATCAATGAATGACAAGGGGTAATGATCCTTACAAGTGGCTTCGTTGAGACGCCTGTAGTCAATGCAAACTCTCCATGCGTTCTATACTCTGGTTGTCAGAAGTTCTCCCTGCTCATTTCTTATTGTTGTGATTCCAGACTTCTTGGGCACCACTTGCACTGGACTTACTCATTCACTATCTGAGATGGGATAAATGATATCTGCTTCAAGTAGTCTGGTCACTTCCTTCTTGACAACTTCTAAGATGGTTGGATTCAATCTTCTCTGAGGTTGACGGACAGGCTTTGCTCCTTCTTCTAAGAATATTTTGTGTTCACAAACTTGAGGGCTGATGCCTACTATATCTACCAAGCTCCACCCAATTGCTTTCTTATGCGTCCTCAATACACTAAGCAGTTGTTCTTCTTGTTGGGAAGTGAACTCCCTTGTAATAATAACTGGAAACTTCTGCTTGTCCTCAAGGTAAGCATACTTAAGGTGTGGAGGAAGGGGCTTTAATTCCATTTTCTACTCATGGCTTGGCTCTGGGTCATCTAGGGCTGGTGATAATGGTGAAGTGCTCTCATTGTTCTCTGAAAATGTCCCTACACTTGGACCTTGCCCTATGAACTTTTCTTCTAATTCTTCCTGGTGAACTTCAGCTATGGTTTCATCAATGATATCGCATTAGGAGATAGAATGATCTTTCGGAGGGTGCTTCATAGCTTCATTTAAACTGAATTTCACTATTCTACCATCTATTTCAAAAGAATAAGTTCCTGAGAATGCGTCCAGCTTGAACTTTGAAGTCTTCAGGAATGGCCTTCCAAGCAGGATTGATGATGGCCTTCCGGAGTCGGTAGGGGGCATTTCCAGGATATAGAAATCAATGGGAAATGTGAGCTCCTTGATGCTCACCAATACATCTTCAGCAACTCCAATTACTGTAATAATGCTCTTATTTGCCAACACAAAACGAGCTGCCGACCTTTTTAAGGGAGGGAGCCTTAAAGCATTAAATATAGATAAAGACATTATACTAACACACGCTCCTAGATCACACATGCAGTCAGAAAAGATCACACCTCCAATAGTACAGTTGACTATACATGGACCTGGATCACTAAATTTTTCAGGTATACCTCCCATTAAAACAGAGATAGAACTACCTAAAGGAATAGTTTCTAATTTATTAATTTTATCCTTATATATACATAAATCTTTTAGAAACTTCGCATATTTAGGTACCTGTTGAATGACATCAAAAAGGGGAACAGTTACCTCAACCTTTTTGAATATTTCTACCATTTTAGGATCAAGTTCCATCTGCTTCCTGGGCTTCCTTATGAGTTGTGGAAAGGGGACAGGACGGGCGTTATTTGCAGCTTCAACATCCTTTGGTGCTTCACCCTGTGGTTGAGTTTCCTCTTCTTCAACTATGTCCTATATGTCCTCTTCCTCTTCAGCATCTTCCACTTCTACTGCATCTTCAGCTGGGGTATGTTCAAGTGGACTTGGCTCCTCTTGGTGCCTATCCTGCAACGTGGTTCCATAGCTCAAAGTGATGGCATTGATGCCACCCTTGGGATTAGGTAAGGGTTGAGAAGGAAGTCCACTGGAGCTCGAAGGTTGATTAGTGGAGTTATTTAGTGATCCAATCTATGAGACAAGAGCTTGCAAGGTAGAGTTCAGACCATTTAGAGTAGAAGTAAGGTTATTTTCCATGGCCTGCTGTCTCCGATCAATAGAGTGTAATAACTGATGAGCGGATAATTTATACGCTTTTTGGCATTGTTTTTATGTAGTTTTTAGTAAGTTCAAGCTAATTTTAGAGATGTTTTCATTAGTTTTTATGTTAAATTCACATTTCTGGACTTTACTATGAGTTTGTGTGTTTTTCTGTAATTTCAGGTAATTTCTGGCTAAAATTGAGGGACTTGAGCAAAACTCTGAAAAAGGCTGACAAAAAGGACTGCTGATGCTGTTGGAATCTGACCTCCCTGCACTCAAAATGGATTTTCTGGAGCTACAGAACTCCAAATGGCGCGATCTCAACGGCGTTGGAAAGTAGACATCCAGAGCTTTCCAGCAATATATAATAGTCCATACTTTATTCGGAAATTGACGACGTAACTTGGCGTTGAACGCCAAGTACATGCTGCTGTCTAGAGTTAAACGCCAGAAAAACGTCATGATCCGGAGTTGAACGCCCAAAACACGTCATAACTTGGAGTTCAACTCCAAGAGAAGCCTCAGCTCGTGGATTGATCAAGCTCAGCCCAAACATACACCAAGTGGGCTCCGGAAGTGGATTTATGCATCAATTACTTACTCATGTAAACCCTATGAGCTAGTTTATTATAAATAGAACATTTAACTAATGTATTAGACATCTTGGGACGATTAGTTCTCAGATCATGGGGGCTGGCCATTCGGCCATGCCTGAACCTTTTACTTATGTATTTTCAACAGTGGAGTTTCTGCACACCATAGATTAAGGGTGTGGAGCTCTGCTGTACCTCAAGTTTCAATACAATTACTATTACTTTTTATTCCATTCTCTCTTATTCTTATTCCAAGATATTCATTCGCACCCAAGAACATGATGAATGTGATGATTATGTGACGCTCATCATCATTCTCACCTATGAACGCGCGTGATTGACAACCACTTCCGTTCTACATGCAACCGAGCTTAAATGTGTATCTCTTAGATTCCCCAACAGAATCTTTGTGGTATAAGCTAGATAGATGGCAGCATTCATGAGGATCCGGAAAGTCTAACCTTGTCTGTGGTATTCCGAGTAGGATCCTGGGAATCCGGAAAGTCTAACCTTGTCTGTGGTATTCCGAGTAGGATTCCGGTAATGAATGACTGTGACGTGCTTCAGACTTGCAAGTGCTGGGCGTTAGTGACAGACGCAAAAGAATCAAGGGATTCTATTCCAGCAGGAGCGGGAACCAACCAGTGATTAGCCGTGCTGTGACAGAGCGCGTGAGCGTAGTTTTCACTGCGAGGATGGGATGTAGCCTTCGGCCAGTGTGATGCCTCCAGACGATTAGCCATGCGAGTGACAGCGCAGAGGACCATTTTCCAGAGAGGATACAAAGTAGCCATCGTCGAACGGTGAACCCCTATACATAGCTTGCTATGGAAAGGAGTAAGAAGGATTGAGTTGAAGCAATAGGAAAGTAGGCGTTCTTGAGCCATACAGTATCTCCATTCGCTTATCTGAAATTCCCACCAATGAATCTGCATAAGTATTCTATCCCTTTTATTATTTCTTTTATTTATTATTAATTTTCGAAACCATAAACAAATTTAATCTGCCTAACTGAGATTTACAAGGTAACCATAGCTTGCTTCATACCAACAATCTCTGTGGGATCGTCCCTTACTCACGTAAGGTTTATTACTTGGACGACCCAGTACACTTGCTGGTTAGTTGAACGGAGTTGTGTCCACTCGTGCCAATTTCAAATTCCATAAAAGTACAAGGAGTACAACTTAAAGAATATGGATCACAATTTCGTCCACCAATAACTCATCATTAGAAGATGAAGAGGGATAAGTGAGCTAAGAGGTCTACTGAGATGCTTGAGGGTGCCTTAGATGAGGTGCTCTGTAGGCTTGATTCTGATTCTGCTGTCTGGTGTTGTTACTATTATTCCACCTCTGGTTTTCATTGTTATCTCTGCCTCCTCTATTATGATTATCCCTCCAACCCTGGTTAGAATTATCTCTCCAACCTTGGTTGGAATTGTCCTGCCATCCATGGTTGTAGCTGCCACCTTGATTGTATCCTTGATTGGGGCGGTCATATAAGTTATGAGTGGCTGCCACAGTGTTGTCTTCCTATTGGAGCTGCGGACATTCATCAGTATAATGACTATAATCAGCACAGATCCTGCATACTCTTTGTGGAACCAATTGTTGGCTATGCTGTGGTGGAGAAGGTTAAGCTTGCTGAGCTTGTTGTTGACTCAATTACATCTGCTTCAATAAGTTGGTCATTTCACATATACTCTGAGTTAGAGCAGTAGTCTCTTTGCTAGAGGATACCTCTGTAACAGCTCTTGACCGGCATTGTTTCTGCCTGTGATTCCTAGTAGATTCAGCTAAGTCGCTGATCAATTGCCATGCCTCATCAGTAGTCTTGTACTTTTTCATAGACCCATTACTAACACCTTCTAATGTGGTCTTATCTTGAGGCTTCATGCCCTGTGTGAAGTAGCCGAGCAACACTATCTTGTCAATCATATGGTGGGGACATGCTTCCAGAAGATTATTGAAGTGCTCCCAATATTCGTAGAGAGTCTTAGATTCGTCCTGAACAATCATGGAAATGTCTTTCCTCATTTATCGGTAACTTCAGCTGGAAAGAATTTTTCCAAAAATTCTCTTCTAAGCGTATCCCAGTTAGAAACAGTTGCTCCGGGTTGAGTGTAGTACCACTCTCTTGCCTTTCAATCAAGAGAGAATGGGAAGGCTTTTAACAGAATAGAAGTTTCATCAGCACCATCACGCTTAACAGTAGAACAAGCTGTCTGGAAATCCCTAAGGTGCTTGATAGGCTCTTGAGCAGGTAAGCCATGAAACTTGGGCATCAAGTTGAGTAGTGCAGTCTTTATTTCAAAATCTACAGCCACCGCTCGGTGATGCGCTTGATACGGCTGCAGTGTGAAATCTGGGGCTCTAGCTTCCTGGACAGTAACTCTCCTAGGTGCTGCTATGTTATCTGCACGTGAATCAACTAAATCAGTAGTAGAGGAGCTTGTTTCTTCCTCAAATGGCAGTTCAGATTCACCCTCGGATGAGATTGGTGAATTGACGTTAATCACTTCACCACCCTCAGAGGCTAGCCGACGTCGAGCTCGCCTAATATGTGAAATAGTTCTTTCAATTTCAGGATCAAAAGCGGCTAAGCTCGAATCAGGCAATGAACGAGTCATTCAGTGGAAGAGACATATAGCTCATGATAACAAAAACAAAATAAAATAAAATGCAGATAAATAAATTCCAATCAATAAATTAGCACACTATTGCAACTCCCCGGCAACGGCGCCAAAAATTAACGTGGCGGAAATTGGTAGATTAAGAAATTAATATGAGTGATACGTTGCAAGTACAGTTCTTAACCAAAAAAAATCCTCTTATCAATTTAGAAGGGTTGTCACAAAAATTAGAATTTAAATATTGGGAGTATGAATCCCAGGTCGTCTCCCAACGAGTTGCAGGAAGATGTGCTATCTTATTAATCAGAGGTTTTCCAAAATAGTTTTGAGTTGGATAAACAGGAAATTAAATCAGAGAATTGATGTAATTTAAATAAAAATCTTGACTGGAAGTAAATTAATCGGAAGTTCTATCCTTGTTGGAGTTTTCCCAAGATCAATTGATAATTGAAGGTTGTTGGTGGACGAAATTGTGATCCATATTCTTTAAGTTGTACTCCTTGTACTTTTATGGAATTTGAAATTGGCACGAGTGGACACAACTCCGTTCAACTGACCAGCAAGTGTACTGGGTCGTCCAAGTAATAAACCTTACGTGAGTAAGGGTCGATCCCACAGAGATTGTTGGTATGAAGCAAGCTATGGTCACCTTGTAAATCTCAGTTAGGCAGATTAAATTTGTTTATGGTTTCGAAAATAGAAATAAGAAAATAGAAATAATAAAAGGGATAGAATACTTATGCAGATTCATTGGTGGGAATTTCAGACAAGCGAATAGAGATACTGTATGGCTCAAGAACGCCTACTTTCCTACTGCTTCAACTCAATCCTTCATACTCCTTTCCATGGCAAGCTGTGTATAGGGGTTCACCGTTCGACGATGGCTACTTTGTATCCTCTCTGGAAAATGGTCCTCTGCGGCTGTCACTCGCATGGCTAATCGTCTGGAGGCATCACACTGGCCGAAGACTACATCCCATCCTCGCAGTGAAAACTACGCTCACGCGCTCTGTTACAGCACGGCTAATCACTGGTTGGTTCCCGCTCCTACTGGAATAGAATCCCTTGATTCTTTTGCGTCTGTCACTAACGCCCAGCACTTGCAAGTCTGAAGCACGTCACAGTCATTCATTACCGGAATCCTACTCGGAATACCACAGACAAGGTTAGACTTTCTGGATTCCCAGGATCCTACTCGGAATACCACAGACAAGGTTAGACTTTCCGGATCCTCATGAATGCTGCCATCTATCTAGCTTATACCACGAAGATTCTGTTGGGGAATCTAAGAGATACAAATTCAAGCTCGGTTGCATGTAGAACGGAGGTGGTTGTCAATCACGCGCGTTCATAAGTGATAATGATGATGAGCGTCACATAATCATCACATTCATCATGTTCTTGGGTGCGAATGAATATCTTGGAATAAGAATAAGATAGAATTGAATGGAAGAAAATAGAATTGCATTAATACTTGAGGTACAGTAGAGCTCCACACCCTTAATCTATGGTGTGCAGAAACTCTACCGTTGAAAATACATAAGTAAAAGGTTCAGGCATGGCCGAATGGCCAGCCCCCTGAGTGATCAAGAGACCGAATAATCAAAGGCTTTCAGTCAAGAGATTAAACTGTCAAAAGATGTCTAATACAATAGTTAAATGTTCTATTTATAATAAACTAGCTTCTAGGGTTTACATGAGTAAGTAATTGATGCATAAATCCACTTCCGAGGCCCACTTGGTGTATGCTTGGGCTGAGCTTGATCAATCCACGAGCTGAGGCTTCTCTTGGAGTTGAACTCCGAGTTATGACGTGTTTTGGGCGTTCAACTCCGGATCATGACGTTTTTCTGGCGTTTAACTCCAGACAGCAGCATGTACTTGGCGTTCAACGCCAAGTTACATCATCAATTTCCGAATAAAGTATGGACTATTATATATTGCTGGAAAGCTCTGGATGTCTACTTTCCAACGCCGTTGAGAGCACGCCATTTGGAGTTCTGTAGCTCCCGAAAATCTATTTTGAGTGCAGGGAGGTCAGATTCCAACAGCATCAGCAAGTCCTTTTATCAGCCTTTTTCAGAGTTTTGCTCAAGTCCCTCAATTTCAGCCAGAAATTACCTGAAATCATAGAAAAACACACAAACTCATAGTAAAGTCCAGAAATATGAATTTAACATAAAAACTAATGAAAACATCCCTAAAAGTAGCTTGATCTTACTAAAAACTACCTAAAAATAATGCCAAAAAGCGTATAAATTATCCGCTCATCACAACACCAAACTTAAATTGTTGCTTGTCCCCAAGTAACTGAAAATCAAATAGGATAAAAAGAAGAGAATATACTATAAATTCCAGAATATCAATGAATATTAATTCTAATTAGATGAGCGGGACTTGTAGCTTTTTGCTTCTGAACAGTTTTGGCATCTCACTTTTTCCTTTGAAGTTTAGAATGATTGGCTTCTCTAGGAACTTAGAATTTCGGATGGTGTTATTGACTTTCCTAGTTAAGCATGTTGATTCTTGAACACAGCTACTTATGAGTCTTGGCTGTGGCCCTAAGCACTTTGTTTTCCAGTATTACCACCGGATACATAAATGCCACAGACACATAACTGGGTGAACCTTTTCAGATTGTGACTCAGCTTTGCTAGAGTCCCCAGTTAGTGGTGTCCAGAGCTCTTAAGCACACTCTTTTGCTTTGGATCACGACTTTAACCACTCAGTCTCAAGCTTTTCATTTGGACCTTCATGACACAAGCACATGGTTAGGGACAGCTTGATTTAACCGCTTAGGCCTGGATTTAATTTCCTTGGGCCCTCCTATCCATTGATGCTCAAAGCCTTGGATCCTTTTTATCCTTGCCTTTTGGTTTTAAGGGCTATTGGCTTTTTCTACTGCTCCTTCTTTTTTTTTTCGCCATTTTCTTCTTGTTCACTGCTTTTTCTTGCTTCAAGAATCAATTTCATGATTTTTCAGATTTATCAATAACATTTCTCTTTGTTCATCATTCTTTCAAGAGCCAACAGTTTTAACATTCATAAACAACAAGATCAAAAAACATATGCACTGTTCAAGCATTCATTCAGAGAACAAAAGTATTGTCACCACATCAATATAATTAAATTAAATTCAAGGATAAATTCGAAATTCATGTACTTCTTGTTCTTTTGAATTAAAACATTTTTCTTTTAAGAGAGGTGAAGGATTAATGGATTTTATTCAAAGCTTTAAGGCATGGTTACATACTAATGATCATGAAATAAAGACACAAAACATAGATAAACACACTATTAAAAACCGAAAAACAGAAAGAAATAAAGAACAAGGAATGAATCCACCTCTAGTGGCGTCTTCTTCTTGAAGGTCCAATAATGTCCTTAAGCTCTTTTATGTCCCTTCCTTGCCTTTGTTGCTCCTCCCTCATTGCTCTTTGATCTTCTCTTATTTCTTGGAGAATGATGGAGTGCTCATGATGTTCCACCCTTAATTGTTCCACATTGTGGCTCAAACCTTCTAAAGAAGTGTTGAGTTGCTCCCAATAGTTGTTTGGAGGAAAGTGCATCCCTTGAGGCATCTCAGGGATTTCTTGATGATGAGCTTCCTCATGCATCTCTTGAGAACCGTGAGGGGTCTCTCTTGCTTGCTCCATCCTCTTCTTGGTGATGGGCTTATCCTCTTCAATGAAGATGTCTCCTTCTATGATGACTCCAGCTGAGTAACATAGATGGCAAATAAGGTGAGGAAAAGCTAGCCGTGCCATGGGTGAAGGCTTGTCGGCTTTTTTGTAGATTTCATTGGAGATGACCTCATGAACTTCTACTTCCTCTCCAATCATGATGCCATGAATCATGATAGCCCGATCCACAGTAACTTCAGATCGGTTGCTAGTAGGAATGATGGAGCGTTGGATGAACTCCAACCATCCTCTAGCTATAGGCTTGAGGTCCAGTCTTCTTAGTTGGACTGGCTTGCCTTTGGAGTCTCTCTTCCATTGAGCTCCTTCCACACAAATGTCCATAAGGACTTGGTCCAACCTTTGATCAAAGTTGACCCTTCTAGTGTAGGGGCGTTCATCACCTTGCATCATGGGCAAGTAGAAATCCAAGTATTTCCCCCGAACCATTGTGAGATAATTCTTTGGACTCGGGTTCATACCTTGATCATGGTTCCTAGTGATCCATGCATTGGCATAGAACTCTTGAACCATTAAAATTCTGACTTGTTGCATGGGGTTGGTTAAGACTTCCCAACCTCTTCTTCGGACTTCATGCCGGATCTCCGGATACTCATTTTTCTTGAGCTTGAAAGGGACCTCAGGGATCACCTTCTTCTTTGCCACAACATCATAGAAGTGGTCTTGATGGCTCTTGGAGATGAATCTTTCCATCTCCCATGACTCGGAGGTGGAAGCTTTTGTCTTCCCTTTTCCTTTTCTAGAGGATACTCCGGCCTTAGGTGCCATTGATGGTAATGGAAAAACAAAAAGCTTATGCTTTTACCACACCAAACTTAAAATATTGCTCGCCCTCAAGCAAGAGAAGAAAGAAGAGAAGAAGAAGAAGAAGAATATGGTAGAGAAGGGGGAGTGATGGTTCGGCCAAGGGTGAGAAGAAGGGGTTGTGTTATGTGAAAATGAAGTAGAATGGAAGGGTATTTATAGGGAGAGGGGGTAGTGTGTATTCGGCCATATAGGGTGGGAATGGGTGGGAAATTGGTTTTGAATTTTTGAAGGTAGGTGGGGTTTATGGGGAAGAGTGGATGGATGTGAGTGGTGAATGGGGTAATTGGGAAGAGGAATTGAGGTGATTGGTGAAGAGTGTTGAGAAGTGTGGCATGGGGAATAGGAGAGTGTGATTAGGATTAAAAGGTAAGGTGGGAATATGTTAGGTGGGGATCCTGTGGGGTCCACAGATCCTGAGGTGATCCTGTGGGGTCCATAGATCCTGAGGTGATCCTGTGGGGTCTACAGATCCTGAGGTGTCAAGGAATTCCATCCCTGCACCAAATAGGCATGTAAAATGCCTTCGTGCATCATTCTGGCGTTTAAACGCCCATTGGTGCACATTCTGGGCGTTCAACGCCCATGTAAAGCATGTTTCTGGCGTTGAACGCCAGTTTCATGCTTGTTACTGGCGTTCAGCGCCAGAATGATGCTCTGTTCTGGCGTTGAACGCCAGCCAGATGCATCTTACTGGCGTTGAACGCCAGCCTGTGCGTCCTCCAGGGTGTGAATTTTTTCTTCTGCTATTTTTGATTCTGTTTTTAATTTTTATGATTTTTTCGTGACTCCTCATGATCATGTACCTAATAAAACACAAAATAACAATAAAATAGAATAAAATAAAATTAGATAAATAAAATTGGGTTGCCTCCCAACAAGCGCTTCTTTAATGTCAGTAGCTTGACAGTGGCTCTCATGGAGCCACAAGGTGATCAGGTCAATGTTGTATAGTTGCCAACACCAAACTTAGAGTTTGGATATTGGGTCTTAACACCAAACTTAGAGTTTGGTTGTGGCCTCACAACACCAAACTTAGAGTTTGACTGTGTGGGCTCTTCTTGACTCTGAACTGAGAGAAGCTCTTCGTGCTTACTCTCTTTTGTCACAGAGGGATGGCCATGTGCCTTAAACACAAGGTAGTCCCCATTCAATTGAAGGACTAATTCACCTCTATTGACATCTATCACAGCTCCTGCTGTGGCTAGGAAAGGTCTTCCAAGGATGATGCATTCATCCTCTTCCTTCCTAGTGTCTAAGATTATGAAATCAGCAGGGATGTAAAGGCCTTCAACCTTTACTAGCACGTCCTCTACTAATCCATAAGCTTGTCTCAATGACTTGTCTGCCAGTTGTAATGAGAACAAGGCAGGTTGTACCTCAATGATCCCTAGCTTCTCCATTACAGAGAATGGCATAAGATTTATCCCTGACCCCAGATCACACAGAGCCTTTTCAAAGATCATGGTGCCTATGGTACAAGGTATTAAGAACTTGCCAGGATCTTGTTTCTTTTGAGGTAGAATTTTTTGAATCCAAGTATCCAGTTCATTAATGAGCAAGGGAGGTTCACTTTTTCAAGTCTCATTACCAAACAACTTGGCATTCAGCTTCATGATAGCTCCTAAATATTGAGCAACTTGCTCTCCAGTTACATCTTCATCCTCTTCTGAGGAGGAATAGTCTTCAGAGCTCATGAATGGCAGAAGGAGATTTAATGGAATCTCTATGGTTTCTATATGAGCCTCAGATTCCTTTGGATCCTTAATAGAAAACTCCTTCTTGCTTGAGGGATGTCCCAGGAGGTCTTCCTCACTAGGATTTTCGTCCTTCTCCTCCCTTGTGCATTCGGCCATATTGACTATGTCAATGGCCTTGCACTCTCCTTTTGGATTCTCTTCTGTATTGCTTGGGAGAATACTGGGAGGAGTTTCAATGACTTTCTTACTCAGCTGGCCCACTTGTGCCTACAGATTTCTAATGGAGGATCTTGTTACACTCATGAAACCGAAAGTGGCCTTTGACAGATCAGAGACTACATTGGCTAAATTAGAAGTGTTTTGTTCAGAATTCTCTGTCTGTTGCTGAGAAGATGATGGATATGGCTTGCTATTGCCCAGCCTATTACGTCCACCATTGTTAAAGCCTTGTTGAGGCTTTTGTTGATCCTTCCATGAGAAATTTGGATGATTTCTCCATGATGGGTTATAGGTGTTTCCATAAGGTTAACCCATGTAATTAACCTCTGCCATGGCAGGGTTTTCAGGATCATAAGCTTCTTCAGAAGCTGCCTCTCTAGTACTGTTGGATGCATGTTGCCATCCATTCAGATTTTGAGAGATCATGTTGACTTGTTGAGTCAACACCTTGTTCTGAGCCAATATGGCATTCAGAGCATCAATTTCAAGAACTCCTTTCTTCTGAGGTATCCCATTGTTCACGGAATTCCTCTCAGAAGTGTATATGAATTGGTTGTTTGCAACCATGTCAATGAGTTCTTGAGCCTCTTCAGGCGTTTTCTTCAGGTGAATAGATCCACCTGCAGAATGGTCCAATGACATTTTTGAAAATTCAGAGAGACCATAATAGAATATATCTAAAATGGTCCATTCTGAAAACATGTCAGATGGACATCTTTTGGTCAGCTGCTTGTATCTTTCCCAAGCTTCATAGAGGGATTCACCATCTTTTTTGTTTCAAGGTTTGAACATCCACTCTCAGCTTGCTCAGCTTTTGAGGAGGAAAGAATTTATCCAAGAAGGCAGTGACCAGCTTATCCCATGAGTCTAGGCTATCCTTGGGTTGTGAATCCAACCATATTCTAGCTTTGTCTCTTACAGCAAAAGGGAAAAGCATGAGTCTGTAGACTTCAGGATCAACTCCATTCGTCTTTACAGTCTCACAGATCTGCAAGAAGTCAGTTAAAAACTGATAAGGATCTTCAGATGAAAGTCCATAAAACTTGCAGTTTTGTTGCATTAAGGCAACTAGCTGAGGTTTCAGCTCAAAGTTATTGGCTCCAATGGCAGGAATGGAGATGCTTCTTCCATCAAACTTGGACGTTAGCTTTGTGAAGTCACCAAGCATTCTCCTTGCATTATTATTATTTTCGGCTGCCATCTCCTTCTCTTGTTCGAAAATTTCTGAAAGGTTGTTTCTGGATTGTTGTAATTTAGCTTCTCTTAATTTTCTCTTCAGAGTCCTTTCAGGTTCTGGATCAATTTCAACAAGAGTGCCTTTATCCTTGTTCCTGCTCATATGAAAGAGAAGAAAACAAGAAAAGAAGAGGAATCCTCTATGTCACAGTATAGAGATTCCTTTATGTTAGTAGAAAAAGAAGGGGTAGAAGAATGAAGAGGGGGATTCAGATTTTTGGATGAAGAGAGGTGGAGAGAAGTGTTAGTAATTAAATAATTAAATAGAAGAAGAAAAGAGAAAGAGAATTTCGAAAATAAATTTAAAAAGGGGTTAGTGATTTTCGAAAATTAGAGATAAATGTAATTGAAATTAAAATTTGAAACAATTAATTAATTAAAAAGAATTTTTGAAAAGAGAGAGATATTTTCGAAAATTTGAAGAGGGAAAAGTAGTTAGGTGGTTTTGAAAAAGATAAAAGATAAACAAAAAGTTAGTTAGTTGATTGAAAAAGATTTGAAATCAAAATTTAAAAAGATAAGAAGATAATAAGATATTTTGAAAAAGATTTAATTTTTAAAATGACTTAACTAACAAGAAACTACAAGATAAGATTCTAGAACTTAAAGATTGAACCTTTCTTAACAAGAAAGTAACAAACTTCAAATTTTTGAACCAATCACATTAATTGTTAGCTAATTTTCGAAAATTAGACATAAAAGCTAAGAAAAAGATTTTTGAAAAATAATTTTTTAAAATTTTCGAAAATAATAAAAAAAATGAAAAAGATATGATTTTTGAAAAGATAAGATTTTTAAAATTGAAATTTTGACTTGACTTGTAAGAAACAACTAATTTTAAAAATTTTTGACCAAGTCAACCCAAAATTTCGAAAATTTGGAGGGAAATAAGGAAAAGATATTTTTTTTTGAATTTTTAATTATGAGAGAGAAAAACAACAAAAATGCTCAATGCATGAAATTTTTAGATCAAAACAATGAATGCATGCAAGAATGCTATGAATGTCAAGATGAACACCAAGAACACTTTGAAGATCATGATGAACATCAAGAACATAATTTTGAAAAATTTTTGATGCAAAGAAAATATGCAAGACACCAAACTTAGAAATCTTTAATGTAGGGAAAATATGAATGCCAAGATGCACATGAAAAACAACAAACAATACAAAACAAGAAATCATCAAGATCAAACAAGAAGACTTGTCAAGAACAACTTGAAGATCATGAAGAACACTATGAATGCATGGATTTTCGAAAAATTGCAAGAAAATTTTAAAAGCATGCAATTGACACCAAACTTAAAATTTGACTCAAGACTTAAACAAGAAACACAAAATATTTTTGATTTTTATGATTTTCTAATTTTTTTGATTTTTATTAATTTTTTTTCGAAAACAAAGTTAGGAAAAACGAAAAAGAAAAGAAAAATTTTGAAAAAGATTTTTGAAAAGAAAATTACCTAATCTGAGCAACAAGATGAACCGTCAGTTGTCCATACTCGAACAATCCCCGGCAACGGCGCCAAAAACTTGGTGGACGAAATTGTGATCCATATTCTTTAAGTTGTACTCCTTGTACTTTTATGGAATTTGAAATTGGCACGAGTGGACACAACTCCGTTCAACTGACCAGCAAGTGTACTGGGTCGTCCAAGTAATAAACCTTACGTGAGTAAGGGTCGATCTCACAGAGATTGTTGGTATGAAGCAAGCTATGGTCACCTTGTAAATCTCAGTTAGGCAGATTAAATTTGTTTATGGTTTCGAAAATAGAAATAAGAAAATAGAAATAATAAAAGGGATAGAATACTTATGCAGATTCATTGGTGGGAATTTCAGATAAGCGAATAGAGATACTGTATGGCTCAAGAACGCCTACTTTCCTACTGCTTCAACTCAATCCTTCTTACTCCTTTCCATGGCAAGCTGTGTATAGGGGTTCACCGTTCGACGATGGCTACTTTGTATCCTCTCTGGAAAATGGTCCTCTGCGGTTGTCACTCGCATGGCTAATCGTCTGGAGGCATCACACTGGCCGAAGGCTACATCCCATCCTCGCAGTGAAAACTACGCTCACGCGCTCTGTCACAGCACGGCTAATCACTGGTTGGTTCCCGCTCCTACTGGAATAGAATCCCTTGATTCTTTTGCGTCTGTCACTAACGCCCAGCACTTGCAAGTCTGAAGCACGTCACAGTCATTCATTACCGGAATCCTACTCGGAATACCACAGACAAGGTTAGACTTTCTGGATTCCCAGGATCCTACTCGGAATACCACAGACAAGGTTAGACTTTCCGGATCCTGATGAATGCCGCCATCTATCTAGCTTATACCATGAAGATTCTGTTGGGGAATCTAAGAGATACACATTCAAGCTCGGTTGCATGTAGAACGAAGGTGGTTGTCAATTACGCGCGTTCATAAGTGAGAATGATGATGAGCGTCACATAATCATCACATTCATCATGTTCTTGGGTGCGAATGAATATCTTGGAATAAGAATAAGATAGAATTGAATGGAAGAAAATAGAATTGCATTAATACTTGAGGTACAGTAGAGCTCCACACCCTTAATCTATGGTGTGCAGAAACTCCACCGTTGAAAATACATAAGTAAAAGGTTCAGGCATGGCCGAATGGCCAGCCCCCTGAGTGATCAAGAGACCGAATAATCAAAGGCTAAACAGTCAAGAAATTAAACTGTCAAAAGATGTCTAATACAATAGTTAAATGTTCTATTTATAATAAACTAGCTTCTAGGGTTTACATGAGTAAGTGATTGATGCATAAATCCACTTCTGGGGCCCACTTGGTGTATGCTTGGGCTGAGCTTGATCAATCCACAAGCTGAGGCTTCTCTTGGAGTTGAACTCCGAGTTATGACGTGTTTTGGGCGTTCAACTCCGGATCATGACGTTTTTCTGGCGTTTAACTCCAGACAGCAGCATGTACTTGGCGTTCAACGCCAAGTTACGTCGTCAATTTCCGAATAAAGTATGGACTATTATATATTGCTGGAAAGATCTGGATGTCTACTTTCCAACGCCGTTGAGAGCGTGCCATTTGGAGTTCTGTAGCTCCAGAAAATCCATTTCGAGTGCAGGGAGGTCAGATTCCAACAGCATCAGCAGTCCTTTTATCAGCCTTTTTCAGAGTTTTGCTCAAGTCCCTCAATTTCAGCCAGAAATTACCTGAAATCATAGAAAAACACACAAACTCATAGTAAAGTCCAGAAATGTGAATTTAACATAAAAACTAATGAAAACATCCCTAAAAGTAGCTTGATCTTACTAAAAACTACCTAAAAACAATGCCAAAAAGCGTATAAATTATCCGCTCATCAGTTGTTCTACTTAGTTATCCTTTACTAGGTAAAGGAAAGTCAAGTAAGTTGGAAGTCTACTTCTATTCACAAGTCCTAATCCTCTCCTTTGGGAAGGATTAGTGTAAGTGACTAGAGAGACATCCAACAATAAACCCAATTACAATTTTATTCTTGAGCATTCCAACTCAAGGTTCTCCTTTCAATCAACTCCCAATCAAGTTAGGGAACTACTCGCTCATCATGGATGTAACTTTCACAAAATAAAAATAAGGAATAAGGAAAGACATGATAGACAATAATCAAAAAGATCAATTAAAGATAAAAATGGTTTCTGTATTAATAAATTCTAAAAATAATCCAATTGTAACTCTAAACAAATTAAGGATATGGAAGAGTAAGCAACAAGTAAAGAGAACAAACTAGAGTGATGAAGTCTGGCGGAGGTAATAACTCTTCTCAATATCCCAAGCCAAAAAGCAATAAAAACCAAATCCAAAGAACTATGAATGTGTAGAGAGAAAACCTAGAGGAGGAGTAAAATTAGATCTAAAAACTAAAAAATATCCGAATGAATGAATGTTCTCTATCTCTGCATGTTCCCTGGCTCTAATCTGCATTTCTGGGCCGAAAACTGGGTTAAAACGCGGCCCAGAATTTATGCCAGCGAATTTTGTAATTCTGCAGATCACGAACGTCATGCGACTGCGTCGTCCACGCATTCGCGTCACTCA
This sequence comes from Arachis stenosperma, assembly GCF_014773155.1. NCBI lineage: Eukaryota > Viridiplantae > Streptophyta > Magnoliopsida > Fabales > Fabaceae > Arachis > Arachis stenosperma. The sequence continues at coordinate 33,522,607 of NC_080378.1, forward strand.
GCGTTTTCTGTACCACGCGTGCGTCATTCCTGCGGCTTTCCATCCACGCGTTCGCGTCAGGCACGCGTTTGCGTCGCTGTGAATTCTTCCATTTTGCGCGGTCGCGTGAGCCATGCGCCCGCGTCACTTCTCACTGGTCATCTCCTCAATTTCTTGTGTTCCTTCCATTTTTGCAAGCTTCCTCTCCATTCTCTAAGCCATTCCTGCCCTATGAAGCCTGAAACACTTAACACACAGATCACGGCATCAAATGGTATAAAGGAGAATAAGAATATACAATTAAAAGATCTTTGGGAAGCAAATTTTCAATCAAAGAACAATTTTGGGAAGGAATTGTAAATACATGCAAATCATATGAATAAGTGGGTGAAGACTTGATAAAACCACCCAATTAAACATAATATAAATCATAAAATAATGGTTTATCAATGCCACAAAAACCTAAATTACCCACGACTAATGAGATTTCATGTCACATATCTCAATTAGCCCAAATAACTTGTTGGATCCTATGATGTACTCTCAAGCTGCAGCTCAATACTACCCGGGTCAGGACTCGTAAAAAACTCATGTAGAATAAGGGGTTATACTTTCGTTCCACCCTAGATTCATAAAGATGAAGAACGACAATACATCATAGGATGGAAACAACATATATTAAGGTAATGATATTAATCCATAGGAATGATCAAAGCTCCTATCCTTAACCTAGGAGGTTCAGCCGCTCATATTTTACAAAAAAAAGATAAGTCTGAGAAGTTGAAGATCAAAAGTTCTTAACAAAGGTGATCTTCCTTCTATTTATACTAATAACTAGACCTAGAAAGACATTAATCATAATTAGAAATTATAAAAATGAAATGGACTAAGCTAAAGGTGCAAAAATCCACTTCTGGGCCCACTTGGTGAGTGTTTGGGTTGAGCTGGCATTTAGCTTGACTGAGTGGGCATTGAACGCCCACTAGGAGGTGTCCACGCTGCCTTGATGCTCCCTTGGTGGCGTTGAACGCCAGTTTTGGGTGTTAAACGTTGGCTTTGGTCCTTTTGGGGCGTTGAACGCCAGAAAAAGGGTAAGTTAGGCGTTCAACGCCCCTTTTGGGCAGTCATGTCCAACGAAAGGTATAAACTATTATATATTGTTGGAAAGCTCTTGAAATTAGATTTTCAAATCCGTTGAGAGCGCGTCAATTGGATCTTTGTAGCTCCAAAAAGTTTTATTCAAATACATGGAGGTCAGGATCTGACAGCATCTGCTATCCTTTCTTAGCCTCTAAACCAGACTTTTCCAAAACTTGCCATGTTCACCAAAATATCACCTAAAATCATAGGAAAAATACAAAAACTCAAAGTATCATCCAAAAAGTTAATTTTGCACTAAACCCTACTGAAGCATAATAAAACTTGATAAAATGTACTGAAAACACTAAGAAAATGAACCTAAAAAGGGTATAAAATATCCGCTCATCAATCAGCCCTCTTAAGACATGATTGTTTTGTTATCACACTAGATCTTTTGATGCTAATACTCATGATGTTTGTTTTTGCATCTGTTTTGTTCAACTATGATAATTACTTTAATATAAGTCAGGATTATTGGTTTAAGTTGCTTTATATAATCCTATTGAAATATAAGTTAGCTTTGTTAGTTTATGTATCTTTTTTGCAATATTGTTAAATCATGTGTGAGTCACATAAATTGTACAAATTAAACTATTCATTCAATTCAAATATTCATCATACAATACACTTTCTATTACATTACATTATACATGAATCTCTTATTCACTTTTTACTTCAAAATCTGTAACAAATCAATAACAAAAATACCACCATCATGAACATAGCTACCAGCAATAAATGGATCATGAATTTTTTACTCCTTACATTAGCTTTCAAACTCTCAATGCTCCATGCTAGGTTCATGATGAACGGACTTTTGTGTGATCTAGAATTTTACAATAAACTCTCATTGCAAGTATAGTTTCTAGACCAACAATAATCCATTCACACAAAAGTTTGGTTGTCACAAGTAACAAACCCTTAAAAATAATAACCGAAGTATTCAAACCTCGGGTCGTCTCTCAAGGAATTGCAGGGAAGTGTACTTATAGTTGGTTATGGAAAAGTATATTTTTGGAGTTTTGAATGAGGAACAAGGAAAGTAAATTGCAATGAAAATTAAATGATAAAAACGGTCTTGGCAAGGTTTGGTGGTCAAGGATCTTTCTTCTTATCACTAACCACAACATGAGAATTGGCAAGGATCAATCCCATTAATTCATCCTCTAACTAGTAGTAAAGGAAAGTTAAATGAGTTATATCAATTTAAGTCCATAAGTCCTAGTTCTCCACCAATTCAATTAGTGAGAACTAGAGTTGATGGCTCCAATCATCAATTACTTGGACATTAGTAACTCAAGAGTTCCTAAGTTACCTTCCCAAGTCAAGAACATAAAATCCTACTCTAACATCCTTCCAAGCATTTTATCAAATACTTGGAAGGCATAAAATACAAGCATAGAAAAGTAATAATAGAATATGAAACCTAAAACCAACAATTGCAAAATCAATGATAACAAATAATAGAAGAAGCAATAAACATGAAATACTTCAAATTGTATTAAAAGGAAATTGAATTTAACATGGAGTTCAGAAACCAAATTGGGGAAATAAATAATCCAACAAGAGAAATAAATAAACCAAAGTACTAGAATTAATAAAAGTAGAAGAAGAACTAAATTAAAGCATAATAGAAATTTGAAATTGAGAAAGACTAAACCTAAAAACCTAAAACCTAGAGAGAGGAGAGAGCCTCTCTCTCTCTAGAAACTACATCTAAAACCTAAAGAGTGAATAATGAGAGGTGAATCCTTGAATCCTCCACTCTGCAGCCTCTAATCTGTGTTTTCCAAGCTTGAAATTGGGCCAAAAATAGCCCAGAAATTGCCTGATATGTACAGCACGTGGCTCCGTCACGCGTACGCGTCGCCCATGCGTACGCGTCACTTGTTTGTCGCACCATCCACGTGTACGCGTGCTTTGCACGTGCGCGTCACCTAACAGCAAGGCAACTATGACAAATTATATATCATTTCGAAGCCCCAGATGTTAGCTTTCCAACGCAACTGAAACCGCCTTATTCGGACCTCTGTAGCTCAAGTTAAATCTGATTTAGTACGAAGAGGTCAGGCTTAACAGCTTTGCAATTCCTTCAATTTCTTGTATTCCTTCCGCTTTTGCATGCTTCCTTTCCATCCTCTAAGTCATTCCTGCCCTAAAAACCTTGAAAACGCTTAACGAACATATCACGGCATCGAATGGTAATAAGAGATGATTAAACATAGCAAATTTAAGACCAAAGAAGCATGTTTTCAATCATAGAACAAAATTAGGAAGAAAAGTGTAAAACATTCAAATTCTATGAATAAATGTGAGAATAGTGGATAAAATCCACTCAATTAAACATAGATATACCACGAAATAGTGGTGCATCAGTTCATCTTCATTTCTCCATTGACCCTGTCAGAATCTGCTATCCCAGCACCTTCATCTTATTCAATATCAACCCAAACAAACATACCACACCAAGTTTTTCCTCTTTTCTGAAATTAACTAACCAAAGATGAAATGAAGCAGACAAGAATAAACAAACAAAATTCACATATGTTTAACTTACATTATAATTGGGACATCCAAAAAATGGCTTGTTTAGATTTGATTCTATTCTAGACCATTGCAGAACTGGACGGCTGCCGCACCCACACCATTCCGGTACCTTTGCACTTCTGTTCCATCTTTGCGACCTGACCTAGTTACCGTTCGAAGGAGAGCGAACTGATCTTCCAGATGCGGTGCGACCACCCGTCATGGTGCCTCAACTAATAGCGATGAATGACAAATCTTTAACAAGGAGAAGAGTAACAACAACAAGAACATAAAGAGGAATAAAAAGACAAGAGGAAGGAAGAGGAGGTTAAAAAAGAATCTAACTCAGATAAATAATAAGATAATTAGAGTTTCAAGGACTAAATTGGATACAAATACAACCCTCACCATGTCAGCTAGCCATTACAGTATCCAGCGTGGTAGGGAGGGTGCCATCTCAGCACTCTGTTTGCCTAGTCATCGCCAGAAAGAGTCGAGGGACCACATTGGTGCCCGGATCTGAATTCGGAGGATCAATATAGGTAATTTTGAATTTTGACGATCAAAATAGATAATCGCGTGAATCTCATGGACCAAAACGGGGATTTAGTCTTAATTTACTCGTAGGTGCTTATGGGCGTAAATTTAATATTTATTTTATTTATTAAAAAAAATTTTATTGATCATAGACCAAGACATTCTCAAGTCTCGACTAGACGACTAGTGGCAAGAGTTGTGTCAGAACCGAAGACTGTGTGATTTGATATATTTTGTCTACTGCATTGGGGAGATGGTATACTTGCCCCAAGTTGGACGTGGTTCGGGTCTCCCATCCTCACAAGTCCCACTCACAAATCACCATCTTCCAATTTCCACATGCGCCAGCCTGCAGTACTAACGTTTGAGTTACCATCTTGTGTCACAACCATGAGCAGTACACTCGCGTACTTCCCTTATGAATGACTACCGTCTACAAAAACAAATGGCTTACAATACCTAAAAGCCTCAATGCACGATAGAAATGACCAGAATACTTTGTCACACTGTGTCAAGCAATTCATCAATGTAGTATGACATAGCTTAGAGGTCAGCAATGGTCCTCGAGAGGCACTGTTGGAGTGCTTCTAATCACTATATATCTTTGCAATTGCTTTCTATTTACCCAGCCACACTTTTCGATATGAAGGTTTGAAGTGATAACTCTGTTGTACGACACTCTATGACGTCGGGATGGATACTGAAGGATTGGATTGGATGATAATGATAGGCCAGATGACACTATTAATCACCGTGTCGTCTAGCTGCCCATGGTCAACAGACATCGTTGGTGCCAAGTAGGTATGAGGTCCACTAAACTTACGAACTTTCCTAAAATACAACATCACACCAAACATGTAACTCATGACTAAAGAGCAAAAACCATAAATTACTTAAAATATAAATGGTGATTAATTACTTACTGGTGCGCAAAATTGTGAACAATACTTTTCACAACTCTCATAATCCCTGGTCATGAACTCCAAAAACTTGGTGGTTCAATTCCATGGCATTACACAACTTCGCACAACTAACCAGCAAGTGCACTGGGTCGTTGGTGCGCGAAATTGTGAACAATACTTTTCACAACTCTCATAATCCCTGGTCATGAACTCCAAAAACTTGGTGGTTCAATTCCATGGCATTACACAACTTCGCACAACTAACCAGCAAGTGCACTGGGTCGTCCAAGTAATACCTTACGTGAGTAAGGGTCGATCCCACGGAGATTGTTAGCATTGAAGCAAGCTATGGTCATCTTGTAAATCTTAGTCAGGCAAACTCAAATGTATATGATGATGAACGAAAATAACATAGAACATAAAGATAGTGATACTTATGTATATCATTGGTGTAAGAGCTTCAGACAAGCGTATGAAGATGCCTTCCCTTCGTCTCTCTGCTTTCCTACTGTCATCCAATCCTTTCTTACTCCTTTCCATGGCAAGCTCGTGTAGGGTTTCACTGTTGTCAGCAGCTACCTCCCATCCGCGCAGTGAAAGCTAATGCACGCACTCTGTCACAGTACTGCCAATCACCGGTTTGGTTCCCTCCCCTACCGGAATAGAATCACTCTTTTGCGTCTGTCACTAACGCCCAGTAGGTTACAGGTTTGAAGCACGTCACAGTCATTCAATCATTGAATCCTACTCAGAATACCACAGACAAGGTTAGACCTTCCGGATTCTCTTGAATGCTGCCATCAAGTCCTGCCTTTACCACGAAGACTCTGATCTCACGGAATGGTTGGCTCGTTGTCAGGCGAGCACTCGGTTGTCAGGCGATCAACCATGCAGCGTGCAATCAGGAATCCAAGAGATATTCACTAAGCCTCAGATGCTTGTAGAACAAGAATGGTTGTCAGTCACCTTGTTCATGGGTGAGAATGGTGATGGGCGTCAATCATCACCTTCATCAGGTTGAAGAACAAGTGATATCTTGGACAAAGAACAAGCGGAATTGAATAGAAGAACAACAGTAATTGCATTAATACTCGAGGTACAGCAGAGCTCCACACCTTAATCTATGGTGTGTAGAAACTCCACCGTGAAAATACATAAGAACAAGGTCTAGGCATGGCCGAATGGCCAGCCTCCCAAAGAGGGTTTAATCATCAAAACATGATCAAAAGATCTCCTAATACAATAGTAAAGGTCCTACTTATAGAAAACTAGTACATAGATGAGTAAATGACAGAAAAATCCACTTCCGGGCCCACTTGGTGTGTGCTTGGGCTGAGCAATGAAGCAATTTGTAGAGACTCTCCTTGGAGTTAAACGCCAGCTTTAGTGCCAGTTTGGGCGTTAACTCCCAATTAGGTGCCAGTTCCGGCGTTTAACGCTGGAATTTCTTGAGGTGACTTTGAACGCCGGTTTGGGCCATCAAATCTTGGGCAAAGTATGGGACTATTTATATTGCTGGAAAGCCCAGGATGTCTACTTTCCAACGCCGTTGAGAGCGCGCCGATTGGGCTTCTGTAGCTCCAGAAAATCCACTTCGAGTGCAGGGAGGTCAGAATCTAACAGCATCTGCAGTCCTTTGAGTCTCTGGATCAGATTTTGCTCAGATCCCTCAATTTCAGCCAGAAAATACCTGAATCACAGAAAAACACACAAACTCATAGTAAAATCCAGAAAAGTGAATTTTAATTAAAAACTAATAAAAAATATACTAAAACTAACTAGATCATACTAAAAATATACTAAAAACAATGCCAAAAAGCATACAAATTATCCGCTCATCACACACCAAACTTAAATTGTTGCTTGTCCCCAAGCAACTGAAAATCAAATAAGATAAAAGAAGAGAATATGCAATGAACTCCAAAAACATCTATGAAGATCAGTATTAATTAGATGAGCGGGGCTTTTATCTTTTTGTCTCTGAATAGTTTTTGGCATCTCACTCTATCCCTTGTAATTCAGAATGATTGGCTTCTTTAGGAACTTAGAATCGGATAGGGTTAATGATTCTCTTAGTAAAGTGATGATCTTGAACATAGCTATTTCTTGAGTCTTGGCTGTGGCCCAAAGCACTCTGTCTTCCAGTATTACCACCGGATACATACATGCCACAGACACATAATTGGTGAACCTTTTCAGATTGTGACTCAGCTTTGCTAAAGTCCCCATTAGAGGTGTCCAGGGTTTTAAGCACACTCTTATTTGCCTTGGATCACAACTTTATTTCTTTCCTTTCTTCTTTTTTTTTCGGTCTTTTTTTTTTGTATTCACTGCTTTTTCTTGCTTCAAGAATCATTTTTATGATTTTTCAGATCCTCAGTAACATGTCTCCTTTTTCATCATTCTTTCAAGAGCCAACATTCATGAACACAAGTTCAAAAGACATATGCACTGTTCAAGCATACATTCAGAGAACAAAAGTGTTGCCACCACATCAAAATAATTAAACTATTATAAAATTCAGAATTCATGCATTCTTTCCTTTTCAATTAAGCACGTTTTTATTTAAGAGAGGTGATGGATTCATAGGACATTCATAACTTTAAGGCATAGACACTAAGACTAATGATCACAAGACATAACAGGGCAAACATAAGCATAAAAATCGAAAAACAGAAGAATAAAGAACAAGGAAATCAAGGAACGGGTCCACCTTAGTGATGGCGGCTTTCTTGCTCTTGAAGATCTATGGAGTGCTTGAGCTCCTCAATGTCTCTTCCTTGTCTTTGTGCTCCTCCCTCATGATTCTTTGGTCTTCTCTAATTTCATGGAGGAGAATGGAGTGTCTTGATGCTCCACCCTAGTTGTCCCATGTTGGAACTCAATTCTCCTAGGGAGGTGTTTAGTTGCTCCCAATAATTTTGTGGAGGAAAGTGCATCCCTTGAGGAATCTCAGGATCTCTGGTGAGAGGGGTCTCTTGTGTACTCCATCCTTTTCTTGGTGATGGGCTTGTCCTCATCAATGGGGGTATCTCCCTCTATGTCAACTCCAACTGAATAACAGAGGTGACAGATGAGATGAGGAAAAGGCTAACCTTGCCAAAGTGGAGGTCTTGTCCGCCACTTTGTAGAGTTCTTGAGCTATAACCTCATGACTTCCACTTCTTCTCAATCATGATGCTATGAATCATGATGGCCGGTCTATGGTAACTTCGGACCGGTTGCTAGTGGGAATGATTGAGCGTTGTATGAACTCTAACCATCCTAGCCACGGGCTTGAGGTGCCTTCTCAATTGAACCGGCTTTCTCCTTGAATCTTGCCTCATTGTGCGCCCTCTTCACATATGGTTGTGAGGACTTGGTCCACTTTGATCAAAGTTGACCCTTCTAGTGTAAGGGTGCTCATCTCCTTGCATCAGAGGCAAGTGAACGCCACCCTCACACTCTCCGGACTGAAATCCAAGTATTTCCCCCGAACCATAGTGAGAATTTTGGATTCGGGTTCACTTTGGTCATGGTCTTGGTGATCCATGCATTGGCATAGAATCTTGAACCATCAAGATTCCGACTTGTTGAATGGGTTGGTAAGTACTTCCCACCTCTTCTTCGGATCTCATGGCGGATCTCCGGATATTCACCCTTTTTGAGTGAAAAGGGGACCTCGGGGATCACCTTCTTCAAGGCCACAACTTCATAGAAGTGGACTTGATGCACCCTTGAGAGGAATCTATCCATCTCCCATGACTCGGGGTGGAAGCTTTTGCCTTCCCTTTCCTCTTTTTAGAGGTTTCTCCGGCCTTGGATGCCATAAATGGTTATGAAAAAGCAACGCTTTTACCACACCAAACTTAAAATGTTTGCTCGTCCTCGAGCAAAAGAGAAGAAAGAAGAGAGTAGAAGAAGAATGAGGAAGAGGGGGAAGGTGGTGTGTTCGGCCAGAAGGGTAAGAAGGGTGTTTAGGTGTGTGAAAATGAAGGGTTGAAGAAGGGTATGAGGTGTTTGGTGAATGGGGGAAGAAGAGAGAGGATGGTGGGGTCCTGTGGGGTCCACAGATCCTGTGGTGTCAAGAAAAGTCATCCCTGCACCAAATGTTGTCAAAATCACGTTTTGAGCTATTTCTGGCGTTAAACGCCGGGCTGGTGCCATTCCTGGCGTTTAACGCCAGGTTGTTGCCTTTTTCTGGCGTTTAACGCAGTCTGGTGCCCCTTTCTGGCGTTAAACGCCCGAATGGTGCCAGACTGGGCGTAAACGCCCAACTACTGGCGTTTAAACGCCAGCAGCTTCTTCCTCCAGGGTGTGCTGTTTTTTCCTGTTTTTCATTCTGTTTTTGCTTTTTTCATTGTTTTTGTGACTTCTTATGATCAAACCTACAAAAAAGATAAAATAACAAAAGAAAATAGTTAACCATAAAACATTGGGTTGCCTCCCAACAAGCGCTTCTTTAATGTCATTAGCTTGACAGAGGACTCTCATGGAGCCTCAGAAATACTCAGAACCGTGTTGGAACCTCCCAACACCAAACTTAGAGTTTGAATGTGGGGGTTCAACACCAAACTTAGAGTTTGGTTGTGGCCTCCAACACCAAACTTAGAGTTTGACTGTGGGGGCCCTACTTGGCTCTGTTTTGAGAGAAGCTCTTCATGCTTCCTCTCCAAGATGATAGAGGGATGTCCTTGGGCCTTAAACACCAAGGATTCTCCATTCACTTGAATGATCAACTCTCCTCTATCAACATCAATCACAGCCTTTGCTGTGGCTAGGAAGGGTCTGCCAAGGATGATGGATTCATCCATGCACTTCCCAGTCTCTAGGACTATGAAGTCAGTAGGGATGTAATGGTCTTCAATCTTCACCAAAACATTCTCAAAGTCCATGAGCTTGTTTTCTTGAATTGTCTGCCATCTCTAATGAGATTCTTGCAGCTTGCACCTCAAAGATCCCTAATTTCTCCATTACAGAGAGGGGCATGAGGTTTACACTTGACCCTAAGTCACACAAGGCCTTCTTGAAGGTCATGGTGCCTATGGTACAAGGTATAGAAAACTTCCAGGATCCTGCCTCTTTGAGGCAGTTTCTGCCTAGACAAGTCATCCAGTTCTTTGGTGAGCAAAGGTGGTTCATCCTCCCAAGTCTCATTCCAAATAATTGTCATTCAGTTTCATGATTGCTCCAAGGTATTTAGCAACTTGCTCTTCAGTGACATACTCATCCTCTTCAGAGGACGAATACTCATCAGGACTCATGAATGGCAGAAGTAAGTCCAATGGAATCTCTATGGTCTCATTTTGAGCCTCAGATTCCCATTGTTCCTCATTGAGGAACTCAGAGGAGATTGGTACACGCCCACTGAGGTCTTCCTCAGTGGCGTCCTCCTCCTCTCTTTCCTCCATATTCGGCCATGTTTATGGCTTTGCACTCCCTTTTGGATTTTCTTCTGTATTACTTGGGAGAGTACTAGGAGGGAGTTCAATAACTTTCTTGCTCAGTTGTCCCACTTGTCCTTCCAAATCTCTGATAGAGGACCTTGTTTCATTCATGAAACTTTGAGTGGTTTTGATTAGATCAGAGACCATTGTTGCTAAGTCAGAGGTATCCTGCTTAGAACTCTCTGTCTGTTGCTGAGAAGATGATGGAAAAGGCTTGCTATTGCTAAACCTGTTTCTTCAACCATTAGTGTTATTGAAACCTTGTGAGGTCTCTCTTGATTCTTCCATGAGAAATTGGGGTGATTCTCCATGAAGAATTGTAGGTGTTTCCATAGGGTCTCCTAGGTAATTCACCTCTTCCATTGAAGGGTTCTCAGGATCATAGGCTTCTTCCTCAGATGAAGTTCCTTAGTACTGTTTGGGCATTTTGCATTCCCGACAGACTTTGAGAAATCAAATTGACTTGTTGAGTCAATATCTTGTTCTGAGCCAATATGGCATTCAGAGTGTCAATCTCAGAAACTCCTTTCTCTGACTAGTCCCATTGGTTCACAGGATTTCTTTCAGAAGTGTACATGAATTGGTTATTTGCAACCATTTCAATCAATTCTTGAACTTCTGCAGGCGTCTCTTCAGATGAAGAGATCCTCCAGCAGAGCTATCCAAAGACATTGGATAGTTCAGAGAGACCATCATAGAAAATACCTATGATGCTCCATTCAGAAAGCATGTCAGAAGGACATCTTCTGATTAATTGTTTGTATCTTTCCCAAGCTTCATAGAGGGATTCTCCATCCTTCTGTCTGAAGGTTTGGACTTCCACTCTAAGCTTACTCCATCTTTGTGGTGGAAAGAACTTTGCCAAGAAGGCATTGACTAGCTTTCCCAAGAGTCCAGGCTTTCTTTAGGTTGAGAATCCAACCATATTCTAGCTCTGTCTCTTACAGCAAAAGGGAATAGCATCAGTCTATAGACCTCAGGGTTAACCCCATTAGTCTTGACTGTGTCACAGATTTGCAAGAATTCAGCTAAAAATTGATGAGGATCTTCCATTGGAAGTCCATGGAACTTGCAATTCTGTTGCATTAGAGAAACTAATTGAGGCTTAAGCTCAAAGTTGTTTGCTCCAATGGCAGGGATAGAGATGCTTCTCCATAGAAATCAGGAGTAGGTGCAGTGAAGTCCCCAGCACCTTCCTTGCATTGTTGGCATTGTTGTTGTTTTCGGCTGCCATGGGTTCTTCTTCCTTGAAGAATTCGGTCAGGTCCCCTAAAGAGAGTTGTGCTTTGGCTTCTCTTAGTTTTCTCTTCAAGGTCCTTTCAGGTTCAGGGTCAGCTTCAACAAGAATGCCTTTGTCTCTGCTCCTGCTCATATGAAAGAGAAGAGAAAAGAGAGTGTGGAATCCTCTATGTCACAGTATAGAGATTCCTTGAAGTGCAGAGGAAAAGAGAAATAGAAAGAAGAAGGAGAAGAAGAATTCGAACTTTAATTGGATAAGGTTCGAATTGTGCATTTAGAAGGAGTGGTACTCCATAATAGAAGGATGTGGGAAGGAGGGAAGGAAATTTTCGAAAATTCAATTAAAAAGATGTTGATAATTTTCGAAAATTGAAAGTGAAAAAGAAATCAAGTGATTTTTGAAAAAGATTTTGAAATTAGAAGTCAAAAGGATTTGATTGAAAACTATTTTGAAAAAGATGAGGTTAAAAAGATTTGATTGAAAAGTTATGGTTTTAAAAAGATGTGATTGAGAAGATATGATTAGAAAACAATTTTAAAAGATATGATTTGAAAACAATTTGAAAAGATATGATTTTGAGAATTAATGACTTGCCTAACAAGAAAAGATAAGATTCAAACATAAAACCTTTCTCAACAGAAGAGGCAAAAAATGTTCAATCAAATCATTAATTGTTAGTAAGTATCTTTGAAAAAGGAAAGAAATTGATTTTGAAAACATTTGATTGAAAAGATATGATTTGAAAAAGATTTGATTTTGAAAAACTTTGAAAACTTGAAAAAAAATTGATTTGAAACAGAATCTTCCCCCTAGCACCATCCTGGCGTTAAACGCCCAGAATGGTATCCATTCTGGCGTTTAACGCCCAAAATGCACCCTTTTTGGGCGTTAAACGCCCAACCAGGTACCCTGGCTGGCGTTTAAACGCCAGTCTGCCTTCTTCACTGGGCATTTTTGAATGCTCAGCTTTTTCTGTATATCCTCTGCAGTATGTTCTGAATCTTCAATTCTTTGTATTATTGACTTGAAAAGACACAAATTAAAAAATATTTTTGGATTTTTTTTTAATAATCAAAATGCACTAAGAATCAAACAACAATGCATGCAAGACACCAAACTTAGCAGTTTGTATACTACTGACACTATCAAAATGAGAATGCATATGAGACACAAAACACTTCAAGTCAATAGAATTCAAAGATTAGAACACAAAATATATGCATGGATTCGAAAATGTAACAAAAACATGCATTTGACACCAAACTTAAGATGAGACACTAGACTCAAGCAAGAAACATCAAATATTTTTTGGTTTTTTATGAATTTGCAATTTTTTTTGTGTTTTTCGAAAATTAAGTGGAAAAAGGTATCAAAATTCTTAATGAGAATTCCAGGAATCAGTGCAATGCTAGTCTAAGACTCCGGTCCAGGCATTAGACTGGCTTCACAGCCAGCCAAGCTTTCAAGGAAAGCTTCGGTCCAAAACACTAGACATGACCAAAGGTCAGCCAAGCCTTAGCAGATCACTGCTCCAAAAGCAAGTTTGATGAAAATCAACAAGCTCTGTGGTGATAGGTTGAAACCTCGGTCCAATCAGATTAGACATGGTTCTCAGCCAGCCAGATTTCAACAAATCATCATGAAACTCTAGAATTCATCTTCAAGAATTTCGAAAAAATAAATACCTAATCTAAGCAACAAGATGAACCGTCAGTTGTCCAAACTAGAACAATCCCAGGCATTGTTACCAAAAGCTTGCTCAAAACTTGAACAGTCCCCGGCAACGGCGCCAAAAACTTGGTGCGCGAAATTGTGAACAATACTTTTCACAACTCTCATAATCCCTGGTCATGAACTCCAAAAACTTGGTGGTTCAATTCCATGGCATTACACAACTTCGCACAACTAACCAGCAAGTGCACTGGGTCGTCCAAGTAATACCTTACGTGAGTAAGGGTCGATCCCACGGAGATTGTTAGCATTGAAGCAAGCTATGGTCATCTTGTAAATCTTAGTCAGGCAAACTCAAATGTATATGATGATGAACGAAAATAACATAGAACATAAAGATAGTGATACTTATGTATATCATTGGTGTAAGAGCTTCAGACAAGCGTATGAAGATGCCTTCCCTTCCGTCTCTCTGCTTTCCTACTGTCTTCATCCAATCCTTTCTTACTCCTTTCCATGGCAAGCTCGTGTAGGGTTTCACTGTTGTCAGCAGCTACCTCCCATCCGCGCAGTGAAAGCTAATGCACGCACTCTGTCACAGTACTGCCAATCACCGGTTTGGTTCCCTCCCTACCGGAATAGAATCACTCTTTTGCGTCTGTCACTAACGCCCAGTAGGTTACAGGTTTGAAGCACGTCACAGTCATTCAATCATTGAATCCTACTCAAATACCACAGACAAGGTTAGACCTTCCGGATTCTCTTGAATGCTGCCATCAAGTCCTGCCTTTACCACGAAGACTCTGATCTCACGGAATGGTTGGCTCGTTTGTCAGGCGAGCACTCGGTTGTCAGGCGATCAACCATGCAGCGTGCAATTAGGAATCCAAGAGATATTCACTAAGCCTCAGATGCTTGTAGAACAAGAATGGTTGTCAGTCACCTTGTTCATGGGTGAGAATGGTGATGGGCGTCAATCATCACCTTCATCAGGTTGAAGAACAAGTGATATCTTGGACAAAGAACAAGCGGAATTGAATAGAAGAACAACAGTAATTGCATTAATACTCGAGGTACAGCAGAGCTCCACACCTTAATCTATGGTGTGTAGAAACTCCACCGTTGAAAATACATAAGAACAAGGTCTAGGCATGGCCGAATGGCCAGCCTCCCAAAGAGGGTTTAATCATCAAAACATGATCAAAAGATCTCCCTAATACAATAGTAAAAGGTCCTACTTATAGAAAACTAGTACATAGATGAGTAAATGACAGAAAAATCCACTTCTGGGCCCACTTGGTGTGTGCTTGGGCTGAGCAATGAAGCAATTTCGTGTAGAGACTCTCCTTGGAGTTAAACGCCAGCTTTAGTGCCAGTTTGGGCGTTTAACTCCCAATTAGGTGCCAGTTCCGGCGTTTAACGCTGGAATTTCTTGAGGTGACTTTGAACGCCGGTTTGGGCCATCAAATCTTGGGCAAAGTATGGACTATTATATATTGCTGGAAAGCCCAGGATGTCTACTTTCCAACGCCGTTGAGAGCGCGCCGATTGGGCTTCTGTAGCTCCAGAAAATCTACTTCGAGTGCAGGGAGGTCAGAATCTAACAGCATCTGCAGTCCTTTTGAGTCTCTGGATCAGATTTTTGCTCAGATCCCTCAATTCAGCCAGAAATACCTGAAATCACAGAAAAAACACACAAACTCATAGTAAAATCCAGAAAAGTGAATTTAATTAAAAAACTAATAAAATATACTAAAACTAACTAGATCATACTAAAAATATACTAAAAACAATGCCAAAAAGCATACAAATTATCCGCTCATCACAACACCAAACTTAAATTGTTGCTTGTCCCCAAGCAACTGAAAATCAAATAAGATAAAAAGAAGAGAATATGCAATGAACTCCAAAAACATCTATGAAGATCAGTATTAATTAGATGAGCGGGGCTTTTATCTTTTTGTCTCTGAATAGTTTTGGCATCTCACTCTATCCCTTGTAATTCAGAATGATTGGCTTCTTTAGGAACTTAGAATCCGGATAGTGTTAATGATTCTCTTAGTAAAGTATGATGATTCTTGAACATAGCTATTTCTTGAGTCTTGGCTGTGGCCCAAAGCACTCTGTCTTCCAGTATTACCACCGGATACATACATGCCACAGACACATAATTGGGTGAACCTTTTCAGATTGTGACTCAGCTTTGCTAAAGTCCCCAATTAGAGGTGTCCAGGGTTCTTAAGCACACTCTTATTTGCCTTGGATCACAACTTTATTTCTTTCCTTTTCTTCTTTTTTTTCGGTCTTTTTTTTTTTTTGTATTCACTGCTTTTTCTTGCTTCAAGAATCATTTTTATGATTTTTCAGATCCTCAGTAACATGTCTCCTTTTTCATCATTCTTTCAAGAGCCAACATTCATGAACCACAAGTTCAAAAGACATATGCACTGTTCAAGCATACATTCAGAGAACAAAAGTGTTGCCACCACATCAAAATAATTAAACTATTATAAAATTCAGAATTCATGCAATTCTTTCCTTTTCAATTAAGCACGTTTTTATTTAAGAGAGGTGATGGATTCATAGGACATTCATAACTTTAAGGCATAGACACTAAGACACTAATGATCACAAGACATAAACATGGGCAAACATAAGCATAAAAATCGAAAAACAGAAGAATAAAGAACAAGGAAATCAAGGAACGGGTCCACCTTAGTGATGGCGGCTCTTTCTTGCTCTTGAAGATCCTATGGAGTGCTTGAGCTCCTCAATGTCTCTTCCTTGTCTTTGTTGCTCCTCCCTCATGATTCTTTGGTCTTCTCTAATTTCATGGAGGAGAATGGAGTGTTCTTGATGCTCCACCCTTAGTTGTCCCATGTTGGAACTCAATTCTCCTAGGGAGGTGTTTAGTTGCTCCCAATAATTTTGTGGAGGAAAGTGCATCCCTTGAGGAATCTCAGGGATCTCATGGTGAGAGGGGTCTCTTGTGTACTCCATCCTTTTCTTGGTGATGGGCTTGTCCTCATCAATGGGGGTATCTCCCTCTATGTCAACTCCAACTGAATAACAGAGGTGACAGATGAGATGAGGAAAGGCTAACCTTGCCAAAGTGGAGGTCTTGTCCGCCACTTTGTAGAGTTCTTGAGCTATAACCTCATGAACTTCCACTTCTTCTCCAATCATGATGCTATGAATCATGATGGCCCGGTCTATGGTAACTTCGGACCGGTTGCTAGTGGGAATGATTGAGCGTTGTATGAACTCTAACCATCCTCTAGCCACGGGCTTGAGGTCATGCCTTCTCAATTGAACCGGCTTTCCTCTTGAATCTTGCCTCCATTGTGCGCCCTCTTCACATATGGTTGTGAGGACTTGGTCCAACCTTTGATCAAAGTTGACCCTTCTAGTGTAAGGGTGCTCATCTCCTTGCATCAGAGGCAAGTTGAACGCCACCCTCACACTCTCCGGACTGAAATCCAAGTATTTCCCCCGAACCATAGTGAGATAATTCTTTGGATTCGGGTTCACACTTTGTCATGGTTCTTGGTGATCCATGCATTGGCATAGAACTCTTGAACCATCAAGATTCCGACTTGTTGAATGGGGTTGGTAAGTACTTCCCACCCTCTTCTTCGGATCTCATGGCGGATCTCCGGATATTCACCCTTTTTGAGTGAAAAGGGGACCTCGGGGATCACCTTCTTCAAGGCCACAACTTCATAGAAGTGGACTTGATGCACCCTTGAGAGGAATCTATCCATCTCCATGACTCGGAGGTGGAAGCTTTTGCCTTCCCTTTCCTCTTTTTAGAGGTTTCTCCGGCCTTGGATGCCATAAATGGTTATGAAAAAGCAACGCTTTTACCACACCAAACTTAAAATGTTTGCTCGTCCTCGAGCAAAAGAAGAAGAAGAGAGTAGAAGAAGAAGAAATGAGGAAGAGGGGGAAGGTGGTGTGTTCGGCCAAGAAGGGTAAGAAGGGTGTTTAGGTTGTGTGAAAATGAAGGGTTGAAGAAGGGTATTGAGGTGTTTGGTGAATGGGGGAAGAAGAGAGAGAGTGATGGTGGGGTCCTGTGGGTCCACAGATCCTGTGGTGTCAAGGAAAAGTCATCCCTGCACCAAATGTTGCTCAAAATCACGTTTTGAGCTATTTCTGGCGTTAAACGCCGGGCTGGTGCCCATTCCTGGCGTTTAACGCCAGGTTGTTGCCCTTTTCTGGCGTTTAACGCCAGTCTGGTGCCCCTTTCTGGCGTTAAACGCCCAGAATGGTGCCAGACTGGGCGTTAAACGCCCAACTGCTAGGCTTACTGGCGTTTAAACGCCAGCAGCTTCTTCCTCCAGGGTGTGCTGTTTTTCTTCCTGTTTTTCATTCTGTTTTTGCTTTTTTCATTGTTTTTGTGACTTCTTATGATCATCAACCTACAAAAAAGATAAAATAACAAAAGAAAATAGTTAACCATAAAACATTGGGTTGCCTCCCAACAAGCGCTTCTTTAATGTCATTAGCTTGACAGAGGACTCTCATGGAGCCTCAGAAATACTCAGAACCGTGTTGGAACCTCCCAACACCAAACTTAGAGTTTGAATGTGGGGGTTCAACACCAAACTTAGAGTTTGGTTGTGGCCTCCCAACACCAAACTTAGAGTTTGACTGTGGGGGCCCTACTTGGCTCTGTTTTGAGAGAAGCTCTTCATGCTTCCTCTCCAAGATGATAGAGGGATGTCCTTGGGCCTTAAACACCAAGGATTCTCCATTCACTTGAATGATCAACTCTCCTCTATCAACATCAATCACAGCCTTTGCTGTGGCTAGGAAGGGTCTGCCAAGGATGATGGATTCATCCATGCACTTCCCAGTCTCTAGGACTATGAAGTCAGTAGGGATGTAATGGTCTTCAATCTTCACCAAAACATTCTCTACAAGTCCATGAGCTTGTTTTCTTGAATTGTCTGCCATCTCTAATGAGATTCTTGCAGCTTGCACCTCAAAGATCCCTAATTTCTCCATTACAGAGAGGGGCATGAGGTTTACACTTGACCCTAAGTCACACAAGGCCTTCTTGAAGGTCATGGTGCCTATGGTACAAGGTATAGAAAACTTCCCAGGATCCTGCCTCTTTTGAGGCAGTTTCTGCCTAGACAAGTCATCCAGTTCTTTGGTGAGCAAAGGTGGTTCATCCTCCCAAGTCTCATTTCCAAATAACTTGTCATTCAGTTTCATGATTGCTCCAAGGTATTTAGCAACTTGCTCTTCAGTGACATACTCATCCTCTTCAGAGGACGAATACTCATCAGGACTCATGAATGGCAGAAGTAAGTCCAATGGAATCTCTATGGTCTCATTTTGAGCCTCAGATTCCCATTGTTCCTCATTGAGGAACTCAGAGGAGATTGGTACACGCCCACTGAGGTCTTCCTCAGTGGCGTCCTCCTCCTCTCTTTCCTCTCCATATTCGGCCATGTTTATGGCTTTGCACTCTCCTTTTGGATTTTCTTCTGTATTACTTGGGAGAGTACTAGGAGGGAGTTCAATAACTTTCTTGCTCAGTTGTCCCACTTGTCCTTCCAAATTTCTGATAGAGGACCTTGTTTCATTCATGAAACTTTGAGTGGTTTTGATTAGATCAGAGACCATTGTTGCTAAGTCAGAGGTATCCTGCTTAGAACTCTCTGTCTGTTGCTGAGAAGATGATGGAAAAGGCTTGCTATTGCTAAACCTGTTTCTTCACCATTATTGTTATTGAAACCTTGTTGAGGTCTCTCTTGATTCTTCCATGAGAAATTGGGGTGATTTCTCCATGAAGAATTGTAGGTGTTTCCATAGGGTTCTCCTAGGTAATTCACCTCTTCCATTGAAGGGTTCTCAGGATCATAGGCTTCTTCCTCAGATGAAGCTTCCTTAGTACTGTTTGGTGCATTTGCATTCCCGACAGACTTTGAGAAATCAAATTGACTTGTTGAGTCAATATCTTGTTCTGAGCCAATATGGCATTCAGAGTGTCAATCTCAAGAACTCCTTTCTTCTGACTAGTCCCATTGTTCACAGGATTTCTTTCAGAAGTGTACATGAATTGGTTATTTGCAACCATTTCAATCAATTCTTGAACTTCTGCAGGCGTCTTCTTCAGATGAAGAGATCCTCCAGCAGAGCTATCCAAAGACATCTTGGATAGTTCAGAGAGACCATCATAGAAAATACCTATGATGCTCCATTCAGAAAGCATGTCAGAAGGACATCTTCTGATTAATTGTTTGTATCTTTCCCAAGCTTCATAGAGGGATTCTCCATCCTTCTGTCTGAAGGTTTGGACTTCCACTCTAAGCTTACTCCATCTTTGTGGTGGAAAGAACTTTGCCAAGAAGGCATTGACTAGCTTTTCCCAAGAGTCCAGGCTTTCTTTAGGTTGAGAATCCAACCATATTCTAGCTCTGTCTCTTACAGCAAAAGGGAATAGCATCAGTCTATAGACCTCAGGGTTAACCCCATTAGTCTTGACTGTGTCACAGATTTGCAAGAATTCAGCTAAAAATTGATGAGGATCTTCCATTGGAAGTCCATGGAACTTGCAATTCTGTTGCATTAGAGAAACTAATTGAGGCTTAAGCTCAAAGTTGTTTGCTCCAATGGCAGGGATAGAGATGCTTCTCCCATAGAAATCAGGAGTAGGTGCAGTGAAGTCACCCAGCACCTTCCTTGCATTGTTGGCATTGTTGTTGTTTTCGGCTGCCATGGGTTCTTCTTCCTTGAAGAATTCGGTCAGGTCCCCTAAAGAGAGTTGTGCTTTGGCTTCTCTTAGTTTTCTCTTCAAGGTCCTTTCAGGTTCAGGGTCAGCTTCAACAAGAATGCCTTTGTCTCTGCTCCTGCTCATATGAAAGAGAAGAGAAAAAGAGAGTGTGGAATCCTCTATGTCACAGTATAGAGATTCCTTGAAGTGTCAGAGGAAAAGAGAAATAGAAAGAAGAAGGAGAAGAAGAATTCGAACTTTAATTGGATAAGGTTCGAATTGTGCATTTAGAAGGAGTGGTACTCCATAAATAGAAGGATGTGGGAAGGAGGGAAGGAAATTTTCGAAAATTCAATTAAAAAGATGTTGATAATTTTCGAAAATTGAAAGTGAAAAAGAAATCAAGTGATTTTTGAAAAAGATTTTGAAATTAGAAGTCAAAAGGATTTGATTGAAAACTATTTTGAAAAAGATGAGGTTAAAAAGATTTGATTGAAAAGTTATGGTTTTAAAAGATGTGATTGAGAAGATATGATTAGAAAACAATTTTAAAAGATATGATTTGAAAACAATTTGAAAAGATATGATTTTGAGAATTAATGACTTGCCTAACAAGAAAAGATAAGATTCAAACATAAAACCTTTCTCAACAGAAGAGGCAAAAAATGTTCAATCAAATCATTAATTGTTAGTAAGTATCTTTGAAAAAGGAAAGAAATTGATTTTGAAAACATTTGATTGAAAAGATATGATTTGAAAAAGATTTGATTTTGAAAAACTTTGAAAACTTGAAAAAAAATTGATTTGAAACAGAATCTTCCCCCTAGCACCATCCTGGCGTTAAACGCCCAGAATGGTATCCATTCTGGCGTTTAACGCCCAAAATGCACCCTTTTTGGGCGTTAAACGCCCAACCAGGTACCCTGGCTGGCGTTTAAACGCCAGTCTGCCTTCTTCACTGGGCATTTTTGAATGCTCAGCTTTTTCTGTATAATTCCTCTGCAGTATGTTCTGAATCTTCAATTCTTTGTATTATTGACTTGAAAAGACACAAATTAAAAAATATTTTTGGATTTTTTTTAATAATCAAAATGCACTAAGAATCAAACAACAATGCATGCAAGACACCAAACTTAGCAGTTTGTATACTACTGACACTATCAAAATGAGAATGCATATGAGACACACAAAACACTTCAAGTCAATAGAATTCAAAGATTAGAACACAAAATATATGCATGGATTCGAAAAATGTAACAAAAACATGCATTTGACACCAAACTTAAGATGAGACACTAGACTCAAGCAAGAAACATCAAATATTTTTTTGGTTTTTTATGAATTTGCAATTTTTTTTGTGTTTTTCGAAAATTAAGTGGGAAAAAGGTATCAAAATTCTTAATGAGAATTCCAGGAATCAGTGCAATGCTAGTCTAAGACTCCGGTCCAGGCATTAGACATGGCTTCACAGCCAGCCAAGCTTTCAAGGAAAGCTTCGGTCCAAAACACTAGACATGACCAAAGGTCAGCCAAGCCTTAGCAGATCACTGCTCCAAAAGCAAGTTTGATGAAAATCAACAAGCTCTTGTGGTGATAGGTTGAAACCTCGGTCCAATCAGATTAGACATGGCTTCTCAGCCAGCCAGATTTCAACAAATCATCATGAAACTCTAGAATTCATCTTCAAGAATTTCGAAAAAAATAAATACCTAATCTAAGCAACAAGATGAACCGTCAGTTGTCCAAACTAGAACAATCCCAGGCATTGTTACCAAAAGCTTGCTCAAAACTTGAACAGTCCCCGGCAACGGCGCCAAAAACTTGGTGCGCGAAATTGTGAACAATACTTTTCACAACTCTCATAATCCCTGGTCATGAACTCCAAAAACTTGGTGGTTCAATTCCATGGCATTACACAACTTCGCACAACTAACCAGCAAGTGCACTGGGTCGTCCAAGTAATACCTTACGTGAGTAAGGGTCGATCCCACGGAGATTGTTAGCATTGAAGCAAGCTATGGTCATCTTGTAAATCTTAGTCAGGCAAACTCAAATGTATATGATGATGAACGAAAATAACATAGAACATAAAGATAGTGATACTTATGTATATCATTGGTGTAAGAGCTTCAGACAAGCGTATGAAGATGCCTTCCCTTCCGTCTCTCTGCTTTCCTACTGTCTTCATCCAATCCTTTCTTACTCCTTTCCATGGCAAGCTCGTGTAGGGTTTCACTGTTGTCAGCAGCTACCTCCCATCCGCGCAGTGAAAGCTAATGCACGCACTCTGTCACAGTACTGCCAATCACCGGTTTGGTTCCCTCCCCTACCGGAATAGAATCACTCTTTTGCGTCTGTCACTAATGCCCAGTAGGTTACAGGTTTGAAGCACGTCACAGTCATTCAATCATTGAATCCTACTCAGAATACCACAGACAAGGTTAGACCTTCCGGATTCTCTTGAATGCTGCCATCAAGTCCTGCCTTTACCACGAAGACTCTGATCTCACGGAATGGTTGGCTCGTTTGTCAGGCGAGCACTCGGTTGTCAGGCGATCAACCATGCAGCGTGCAATCAGGAATCCAAGAGATATTCACTAAGCCTCAGATGCTTGTAGAACAAGAATGGTTGTCAGTCACCTTGTTCATGGGTGAGAATGGTGATGGGCGTCAATCATCACCTTCATCAGGTTGAAGAACAAGTGATATCTTGGACAAAGAACAAGCGGAATTGAATAGAAGAACAACAGTAATTGCATTAATACTCGAGGTACAGCAGAGCTCCACACCTTAATCTATGGTGTGTAGAAACTCCACCGTTGAAAATACATAAGAACAAGGTCTAGGCATGGCCGAATGGCCAGCCTCCCAAAGAGGGTTTAATCATCAAAACATGATCAAAAGATCTCCCTAATACAATAGTAAAAGGTCCTACTTATAGAAAACTAGTACATAGATGAGTAAATGACAGAAAAATCCACTTCTGGGCCCACTTGGTGTGTGCTTGGGCTGAGCAATGAAGCAATTTCGTGTAGAGACTCTCCTTGGAGTTAAACGCCAGCTTTAGTGCCAGTTTGGGCGTTTAACTCCCAATTAGGTGCCAGTTCCGGCGTTTAACGCTGGAATTTCTTGAGGTGACTTTGAACGCCGGTTTGGGCCATCAAATCTTGGGCAAAGTATGGACTATTATATATTGCTGGAAAGCCCAGGATGTCTACTTTCCAACGCCGTTGAGAGCGCGCCGATTGGGCTTTTGTAGCTCCAGAAAATCCACTTCGAGTGCAGGGAGGTCAGAATCTAACAGCATCTGCAGTCCTTTTGAGTCTCTGGATCAGATTTTTGCTCAGATCCCTCAATTTCAGCCAGAAAATACCTGAAATCACAGAAAAACACACAAACTCATAGTAAAATCCTGAAAAGTGAATTTTAATTAAAAACTAATAAAAATATACTAAAAACTAACTAGATCATACTAAAAATATACTAAAAACAATGCCAAAAAGCATACAAATTATCCGCTCATCACAACACCAAACTTAAATTGTTGCTTGTCCCCAAGCAACTGAAAATCAAATAAGATAAAAAGAAGAGAATATGCAATGAACTCCAAAACATCTATGAAGATCAGTATTAATTAGATGAGCGGGGCTTTTATCTTTTTGTCTCTGAATAGTTTTGGCATCTCACTCTATCCCTTGTAATTCAGAATGATTGGCTTCTTTAGGAACTTAGAATCCGGATAGTGTTAATGATTCTCTTAGTAAAGTATGATGATTCTTGAACATAGCTATTTCTTGAGTCTTGGCTGTGGCCCAAAGCACTCTGTCTTCCAGTACTACCACCGGATACATACATGCCACAGACACATAATTGGGTGAACCTTTTCAGATTGTGACTCAGCTTTGCTAAAGTCCCCAATTAGAGGTGTCCAGGGTTCTTAAGCACACTCTTATTTGCCTTGGATCACAACTTTATTTCTTTCCTTTTCTTCTTTTTTTTCGGTCTTTTTTTTTTGTATTCACTGCTTTTTCTTGCTTCAAGAATCATTTTTATGATTTTTCAGATCCTCAGTAACATGTCTCCTTTTTCATCATTATTTCAAGAGCCAACATTCATGAACCACAAGTTCAAAAGACATATGCACTGTTCAAGCATACATTCAGAGAACAAAAGTGTTGCCACCACATCAAAATAATTAAACTATTATAAAATTCAGAATTCATGCAATTCTTTCCTTTTCAATTAAGCACGTTTTTATTTAAGAGAGGTGATGGATTCATAGGACATTCATAACTTTAAGGCATAGACACTAAGACACTAATGATCACAAGACATAAACATGGGCAAACATAAGCATAAAAATCGAAAAACAGAAGAATAAAGAACAAGGAAATCAAGGAACGGGTCCACCTTAGTGATGGCGGCTCTTTCTTGCTCTTGAAGATCCTATGGAGTGCTTGAGCTCCTCAATGTCTCTTCCTTGTCTTTGTTGCTCCTCCCTCATGATTCTTTGGTCTTCTCTAATTTCATGGAGGAGAATGGAGTGTTCTTGATGCTCCACCCTTAGTTGTCCCATGTTGGAACTCAATTCTCCTAGGGAGGTGTTTAGTTGCTCCCAATAATTTTGTGGAGGAAAGTGCATCCCTTGAGGAATCTCAGGGATCTCATGGTGAGAGGGGTCTCTTGTGTACTCCATCCTTTTCTTGGTGATGGGCTTGTCCTCATCAATAGGGGTATCTCCCTCTATGTCAACTCCAACTGAATAACAGAGGTGACAGATGAGATGAGGAAAGGCTAACCTTGCCAAAGTGGAGGTCTTGTCCGCCACTTTGTAGAGTTCTTGAGCTATAACCTCATGAACTTCCACTTCTTCTCCAATCATGATGCTATGAATCATGATGGCCCGGTCTATGGTAACTTCGGACCGGTTGCTAGTGGGAATGATTGAGCGTTGTATGAACTCTAACCATCCTCTAGCCACGGGCTTGAGGTCATGCCTTCTCAATTGAACCGGCTTTCCTCTTGAATCTTGCCTCCATTGTGCGCCCTCTTCACATATGGTTGTGAGGACTTGGTCCAACCTTTGATCAAAGTTGACCCTTCTAGTGTAAGGGTGCTCATCTCCTTGCATCAGAGGCAAGTTGAACGCCACCCTCACACTCTCCGGACTGAAATCCAAGTATTTCCCCCGAACCATAGTGAGATAATTCTTTGGATTCGGGTTCACACTTTGGTCATGGTTCTTGGTGATCCATGCATTGGCATAGAACTCTTGAACCATCAAGATTCCGACTTGTTGAATGGGGTTGGTAAGTACTTCCCACCCTCTTCTTCGGATCTCATGGCGGATCTCCGGATATTCACCCTTTTTGAGTGAAAAGGGGACCTCGGGGATCACCTTCTTCAAGGCCACAACTTCATAGAAGTGGACTTGATGCACCCTTGAGAGGAATCTATCCATCTCCCATGACTCGGAGGTGGAAGCTTTTGCCTTCCCTTTCCTCTTTTTAGAGGTTTCTCCGGCCTTGGATGCCATAAATGGTTATGAAAAAGCAACGCTTTTACCACACCAAACTTAAAATGTTTGCTCGTCCTCGAGCAAAAGAAGAAAGAAGAGAGTAGAAGAAGAAGAAATGAGGAAGAGGGGGAAGGTGGTGTGTTCGGCCAAGAAGGGTAAGAAGGGTGTTTAGGTTGTGTGAAAATGAAGGGTTGAAGAAGGGTATTGAGGTGTTTGGTGAATGGGGGAAGAAGAGAGAGAGTGATGGTGGGGTCCTGTGGGGTCCACAGATCCTGTGGTGTCAAGGAAAAGTCATCCCTGCACCAAATGTTGCTCAAAATCACGTTTTGAGCTATTTCTGGCGTTAAACGCCGGGCTGGTGCCCATTCCTGGCGTTTAACGCCAAGTTGTTGCCCTTTTCTGGCGTTTAACGCCAGTCTGGTGCCCCTTTCTGGCGTTAAACGCCCAGAATGGTGCCAGACTGGGCGTTAAACGCCCAACTGCTAGGCTTACTGGCGTTTAAACGCCAGCAGCTTCTTCCTCCAGGGTGTGCTGTTTTTCTTCCTGTTTTTTATTCTGTTTTTGCTTTTTTCATTGTTTTTGTGACTTCTTATGATCATCAACCTACAAAAAAGATAAAATAACAAAAGAAAATAGTTAACCATAAAACATTGGGTTGCCTCCCAACAAGCGCTTCTTTAATGTCATTAGCTTGACAGAGGACTCTCATGGAGCCTCAGAAATACTCAGAACCGTGTTGGAACCTCCCAACACCAAACTTAGAGTTTGAATGTGGGGGTTCAACACCAAACTTAGAGTTTGGTTGTGGCCTCCCAACACCAAACTTAGAGTTTGACTGTGGGGGCCCTACTTGGCTCTGTTTTGAGAGAAGCTCTTCATGCTTCCTCTCCAAGATGATAGAGGGATGTCCTTGGGCCTTAAACACCAAGGATTCTCCATTCACTTGAATGATCAACTCTCCTCTATCAACATCAATCACAGCCTTTGCTGTGGCTAGGAAGGGTCTGCCAAGGATGATGGATTCATCCATGCACTTCCCAGTCTCTAGGACTATGAAGTCAGTAGGGATGTAATGGTCTTCAATCTTCACCAAAACATTCTCTACAAGTCCATGAGCTTGTTTTCTTGAATTGTCTGCCATCTCTAATGAGATTCTTGCAGCTTGCACCTCAAAGATCCCTAATTTCTCCATTACAGAGAGGGGCATGAGGTTTACACTTGACCCTAAGTCACACAAGGCCTTCTTGAAGGTCATGGTGCCTATGGTACAAGGTATAGAAAACTTCCCAGGATCCTGCCTCTTTTGAGGCAGTTTCTGCCTAGACAAGTCATCCAGTTCTTTGGTGAGCAAAGGTGGTTCATCCTCCCAAGTCTCATTTCCAAATAACTTGTCATTCAGTTTCATGATTGCTCCAAGGTATTTAGCAACTTGCTCTTCAGTGACATACTCATCCTCTTCAGAGGACGAATACTCATCAGGACTCATGAATGGCAGAAGTAAGTCCAATGGAATCTCTATGGTCTCATTTTGAGCCTCAGATTCCCATTGTTCCTCATTGAGGAACTCAGAGGAGATTGGTACACGCCCACTGAGGTCTTCCTCAGTGGCGTCCTCCTCCTCTCTTTCCTCTCCATATTCGGCCATGTTTATGGCTTTGCACTCTCCTTTTGGATTTTCTTCTGTATTACTTGGGAGAGTACTAGGAGGGAGTTCAATAACTTTCTTGCTCAGTTGTCCCACTTGTCCTTCCAAATTTCTGATAGAGGACCTTGTTTCATTCATGAAACTTTGAGTGGTTTTGATTAGATCAGAGACCATTGTTGCTAAGTCAGAGGTATCCTGCTTAGAACTCTCTGTCTGTTGCTGAGAAGATGATGGAAAAGGCTTGCTATTGCTAAACCTGTTTCTTCAACCATTATTGTTATTGAAACCTTGTTGAGGTCTCTCTTGATTCTTCCATGAGAAATTGGGGTGATTTCTCCATGAAGAATTGTAGGTGTTTCCATAGGGTTCTCCTAGGTAATTCACCTCTTCCATTGAAGGGTTCTCAGGATCATAGGCTTCTTCCTCAGATGAAGCTTCCTTAGTACTGTTTGGTGCATTTTGCATTCCCGACAGACTTTGAGAAATCAAATTGACTTGTTGAGTCAATATCTTGTTCTGAGCCAATATGGCATTCAGAGTGTCAATCTCAAGAACTCCTTTCTTCTGACTAGTCCCATTGTTCACAGGATTTCTTTCAGAAGTGTACATGAATTGGTTATTTGCAACCATTTCAATCAATTCTTGAACTTCTGCAGGCGTCTTCTTCAGATGAAGAGATCCTCCAGCAGAGCTATCCAAAGACATCTTGGATAGTTCAGAGAGACCATCATAGAAAATACCTATGATGCTCCATTCAGAAAGCATGTCAGAAGGACATCTTCTGATTAATTGTTTGTATCTTTCCCAAGCTTCATAGAGGGATTCTCCATCCTTCTGTCTGAAGGTTTGGACTTCCACTCTAAGCTTACTCCATCTTTGTGGTGGAAAGAACTTTGCCAAGAAGGCATTGACTAGCTTTTCCCAAGAGTCCAGGCTTTCTTTAGGTTGAGAATCCAACCATATTCTAGCTCTGTCTCTTACAGCAAAAGGGAATAGCATCAGTCTATAGACCTCAGGGTTAACCCCATTAGTCTTGACTGTGTCACAGATTTGCAAGAATTCAGCTAAAAACTGATGAGGATCTTCCATTGGAAGTCCATGGAACTTGCAATTCTGTTGCATTAGAGAAACTAATTGAGGCTTAAGCTCAAAGTTGTTTGCTCCAATGGCAGGGATAGAGATGCTTCTCCCATAGAAATCAGGAGTAGGTGCAGTGAAGTCACCCAGCACCTTCCTTGCATTGTTGGCATTGTTGTTGTTTTCGGCTGCCATGGGTTCTTCTTCCTTGAAGAATTCGGTCAGGTCCCCTAAAGAGAGTTGTGCTTTGGCTTCTCTTAGTTTTCTCTTCAAGGTCCTTTCAGGTTCAGGGTCAGCTTCAACAAGAATGCCTTTGTCTCTGCTCCTGCTCATATGAAAGAGAAGAGAAAAAGAGAGTGTGGAATCCTCTATGTCACAGTATAGAGATTCCTTGAAGTGTTAGAGGAAAAGAGAAATAGAAAGAAGAAGGAGAAGAAGAATTCGAACTTTAATTGGATAAGGTTCGAATTGTGCATTTAGAAGGAGTGGTACTCCATAAATAGAAGGATGTGGGAAGGAGGGAAGGAAATTTTCGAAAATTCAATTAAAAAGATGTTGATAATTTTCGAAAATTGAAAGTGAAAAAGAAATCAAGTGATTTTTGAAAAAGATTTTGAAATTAGAAGTCAAAAGGATTTGATTGAAAACTATTTTGAAAAAGATGAGGTTAAAAAGATTTGATTGAAAAGTTATGGTTTTAAAAAGATGTGATTGAGAAGATATGATTAGAAAACAATTTTAAAAGATATGATTTGAAAACAATTTGAAAAGATATGATTTTGAGAATTAATGACTTGCCTAACAAGAAAAGATAAGATTCAAACATAAAACCTTTCTCAACAGAAGAGGCAAAAAATGTTCAATCAAATCATTAATTGTTAGTAAGTATCTTTGAAAAAGGAAAGAAATTGATTTTGAAAACATTTGATTGAAAAGATATGATTTGAAAAAGATTTGATTTTGAAAAACTTTGAAAACTTGAAAAAAAATTTATTTGAAACAGAATCTTCCCCCTAGCACCATCCTGGCGTTAAACGCCCAGAATGGTATCCATTCTGGCGTTTAACGCCCAAAATGCACCCTTTTTGGGCGTTAAACGCCCAACCAGGTACCCTGGCTGGCGTTTAAACGCCAGTCTGCCTTCTTCACTGGGCATTTTTGAATGCTCAGCTTTTTCTGTATAATTCCTCTGCAGTATGTTCTGAATCTTCAATTCTTTGTATTATTGACTTGAAAAGACACAAATTAAAAAATATTTTTGGATTTTTTTTTAATAATCAAAATGCACTAAGAATCAAACAACAATGCATGCAAGACACCAAACTTAGCAGTTTGTATACTACTGACACTATCAAAATGAGAATGCATATGAGACACACAAAACACTTCAAGTCAATAGAATTCAAAGATTAGAACACAAAATATATGCATGGATTCGAAAAATGTAACAAAAACATGCATTTGACACCAAACTTAAGATGAGACACTAGACTCAAGCAAGAAACATCAAATATTTTTTTGGTTTTTTATGAATTTGCAATTTTTTTTGTGTTTTTCGAAAATTAAGTGGGAAAAAGGTATCAAAATTCTTAATGAGAATTCCAGGAATCAGTGCAATGCTAGTCTAAGACTCCGGTCCAGGCATTAGACATGGCTTCACAGCCAGCCAAGCTTTCAAGGAAAGCTTCGGTCCAAAACACTAGACATGACCAAAGGTCAGCCAAGCCTTAGCAGATCACTGCTCCAAAAGCAAGTTTGATGAAAATCAACAAGCTCTTGTGGTGATAGGTTGAAACCTCGGTCCAATCAGATTAGACATGGCTTCTCAGCCAGCCAGATTTCAACAAATCATCATGAAACTCTAGAATTCATCTTCAAGAATTTCGAAAAAAATAAATACCTAATCTAAGCAACAAGATGAACCGTCAGTTGTCCAAACTAGAACAATCCCAGGCATTGTTACCAAAAGCTTGCTCAAAACTTGAACAGTCCCCGGCAACGGCGCCAAAAACTTGGTGCGCGAAATTGTGAACAATACTTTTCACAACTCTCATAATCCCTGGTCATGAACTCCAAAAACTTGGTGGTTCAATTCCATGGCATTACACAACTTCACACAACTAACCAGCAAGTGCACTGGGTCGTCCAAGTAATACCTTACGTGAGTAAGGGTCGATCCCACGGAGATTGTTAGCATTGAAGCAAGCTATGGTCATCTTGTAAATCTTAGTCAGGCAAACTCAAATGTATATGATGATGAACGAAAATAACATAGAACATAAAGATAGTGATACTTATGTATATCATTGGTGTAAGAGCTTCAGACAAGCGTATGAAGATGCCTTCCCTTCCGTCTCTCTGCTTTCCTACTGTCTTCATCCAATCCTTTCTTACTCCTTTCCATGGCAAGCTCGTGTAGGGTTTCACTGTTGTCAGCAGCTACCTCCCATCCGCGCAGTGAAAGCTAATGCACGCACTCTGTCACAGTACTGCCAATCACCGGTTTGGTTCCCTCCCCTACCGGAATAGAATCACTCTTTTGCGTCTGTCACTAACGCCCAGTAGGTTACAGGTTTGAAGCACGTCACAGTCATTCAATCATTGAATCCTACTCAGAATACCACAGACAAGGTTAGACCTTCCGGATTCTCTTGAATGCTGCCATCAAGTCCTGCCTTTACCACGAAGACTCTGATCTCACGGAATGGTTGGCTCGTTTGTCAGGCGAGCACTCGGTTGTCAGGCGATCAACCATGCAGCGTGCAATCAGGAATCCAAGAGATATTCACTAAGCCTCAGATGCTTGTAGAACAAGAATGGTTGTCAGTCACCTTGTTCATGGGTGAGAATGGTGATGGGCGTCAATCATCACCTTCATCAGGTTGAAGAACAAGTGATATCTTGGACAAAGAACAAGCGGAATTGAATAGAAGAACAACAGTAATTGCATTAATACTCGAGGTACAGCAGAGCTCCACACCTTAATCTATGGTGTGTAGAAACTCCACCGTTGAAAATACATAAGAACAAGGTCTAGGCATGGCCGAATGGCCAGCCTCCCAAAGAGGGTTTAATCATCAAAACATGATCAAAAGATCTCCCTAATACAATAGTAAAAAGTCCTACTTATAGAAAACTAGTACATAGATGAGTAAATGACAGAAAAATCCACTTCCGGGCCCACTTGGTGTGTGCTTGGGCTGAGCAATGAAGCAATTTCGTGTAGAGACTCTCCTTGGAGTTAAACGCCAGCTTTAGTGCCAGTTTGGGCGTTTAACTCCCAATTAGGTGCCAGTTCCGGCGTTTAACGCTGGAATTTCTTGAGGTGACTTTGAACGCCGGTTTGGGCCATCAAATCTTGGGCAAAGTATGGACTATTATATATTGCTGGAAAGCCCAGGATGTCTACTTTCCAACGCCGTTGAGAGCGCGCCGATTGGGCTTCTGTAGCTCCAGAAAATCCACTTCGAGTGCAGGGAGGTCAGAATCCAACAGCATCTGCAGTCCTTTTGAGTCTCTGGATCAGATTTTTGCTCAGATCCCTCAATTTCAGCCAGAAAATACCTGAAATCACAGAAAAACACACAAACTCATAGTAAAGTCCAGAAAAGTGAATTTTAATTAAAAACTAATAAAAATATACTAAAAACTAACTAGATCATACTAAAAATATGCTAAAAACAATGCCAAAAAGCATACAAATTATCCGCTCATCACTTACCAATAACCAAGATTTTGTCTAAGTGACATGCATATTCTCCACAAACACCCAGCTAAACTTTACTTGCATCGACAATAGTATTTCATATAATCATACTCAGCCACTCTATACTCTGCATCCCGCCAAATACTATAATTCTTCACCTCCAGGTGAACAGTTTCCTTGCTCCTGAACAAGTTGCGC
This sequence comes from Arachis stenosperma, assembly GCF_014773155.1. NCBI lineage: Eukaryota > Viridiplantae > Streptophyta > Magnoliopsida > Fabales > Fabaceae > Arachis > Arachis stenosperma. The sequence goes on from NC_080378.1 coordinate 33,554,899, forward strand.
ACCCGAATCTCAATACCCCGTCAAGATTGTAATCATCACCTAACACATTGACACCACATAGTGGACCCTCCTCCACCGCATCAAGATATAGTGTCTAAAAGTGGCTAGGCACTCTGCATAGGTCAGGAACAACAAGCAGTGCAGATAAGAGAAATCTTCATCCTAACGGAATATCCACTACAAACTCATCTTCCTTTGAGCTACTGGAGGAACCCTTGAACTCAACAATATACTTTTCATCTATCTTAAAGTCGTCGTGCAAGTGATCACCTGGTGTGCGTAATATAATGAACATGCAGCAACGGTGGCCCCAAGGGTATGGATGTAGACGATGAGCCAATTCCTCTATTGACAATATCAACAACCTCGGCATATAATTGCATGACTCGGTGTGCTAAGATTCTCACATGGGTCTCAAACATTGCATGTATTTGTTCATCGCCTACGACTTAGAAAAGCTTAAACTTGAAGTCTCTATTTTCTAAAGAAACGAGAAATTTGTGCCCAATTCTAATAATCTTTCTCTGATCTTAAATCCTCATCTTCATCAATATCAGATTCTTCAAATCCTATAGAGTGCTAAGCCTAAAGGTTGAAAATAAGACCAGATCCAGACAATCAAGCACAACTCATTTGTCGTTATCTCTAATACAATTATTTACATAAATATTCACAACAATATACTCCTTATTAGACATTTTTAAAGAATATGTGAAAAAAATTGAAGAAAGGATATATTAGAGTTATAATGAATTAAATGAACTCCTTATATAATTAAAAATTATTATCACATATGTATTACGTTTGCACATATAACTATTTTTTTAAATATGTATTTTATTCTCAACAAAATTAAAATTGTTATGAATGTATCTCGTTTCTGTTATAGACGATCAGATACATTCAAAAGGATCACACTGTTTTATCTCTTCTACGAACTAAAAATATTGTCAATAATTTTTAACATATCTTATTTATGACAAAGATAAAATACGTTCGTAATAATCTTGTCTTTGCTAGGACGAAATATATAATAAGATGTATAAACGTTAATTTACTCGTACGTGTTTATAGGCGTAAATTTAATTTTTATTTTATTTATTAAAAAAAAAAAACTTTGTATTGACCATAACTAAGACATTCTCAACTCTCAAGTCTCGACTAGTGGCAAAGTTTTGTCAGAACCGAAGACTGCGTGATTGATATATTTTGTCTGCTGCATTGGGGAGGTGGTCTACTTGCCCCAAGTTGGACACGGTCCGGGTCTCCCATCCTCGCAAGTCCCACTCACAAATCACCATCTTCCAATTTCCACATGCCCCAGCCTGCAGTACTAACGTTTAAAGCAGCTTCTTGCAATTTCAAAACACTCCCCCTGTTCTCCTTCCAAATGGCTCCAAATCTCAACCATCATTGACTCCATCCACCGAATAGAAATAAGGACCCCCGGGCGTTCTCCGCATTTCCAATTCCCAAACGCCTGTTCGGTTCCATTCTTTTCACATTCCAACAATATGCCCAGCTGGAGCACCAAGGATTTGTTAGTGGTTCTTGCTTTGGCAGTTACGGTCTCGAGCTTATTGAATGGGGTGAAGTGCCAGCAAACGAGTGACCTTGACAACCCTGCTGTTCTCTCTGTTTTGACACAGCTTGTTTACAGCCAAGTCTCCAACGTCACCTCTTTCCTCAGTCACGAAATTAGCAACCGCTCCAGTTTCTGCGTCGAAGATCTGTAAGTTTATTTGTACTCAATTTTGGTTTTAGAATAATTGTTTTAGTAAGGGAACACTTTTTTATGCTCAAAAGAAGCTTAAGTTTGTAGTTTCGTTAACTTCAATGACTAGTTTTAAACACTGCATTAAATTTTGAAAACTGAAATCATTTTTGGAGTTTGTTTAAAGCAATTAATGATGCATGTGCATCTGTTTCCTTCGTTTTATTCCCCTTCTAATTTAATCCTGTTTAATCAGTGTCAGCGAAACAGTTTCATTTCACCTCAATCTGAATTTGCTTTATTGGCGCAATCATAAATCAATGAATTTGTGTTGTATACAAATAGCATCCGAATACATCAATTTATAATTGTATTGGAAAAGTCATGACTCTTTTTTATGGTTAAAAGAAGCTTAAAGTTTATAGTTTCATGAAGTTTCATTTTACTGAATATTACTAGTGTTGATGAGAAACTGCAGTTGATGTTAATTGTTAAAGCAACTTATTTGAATCAGTTCTTAGTTTTAAGCATTGTGCTTCAAATTTTCAATTGAGATCATTTTTTAAGTTTATTTAAAGAAACTAATGATGCGTGTGTATTTATTTTATTTCCTTTCTCTTCCAATTTAATCCTGTTTTGACTGCTTATGTTAGTGCCCTTAAATGAGCTTGCGCAATATTTCTTTTCTTACCCAGAGCAGTTGTCTGAGTAATTAACTTCTTCTATTATTATGGCATTGGTTAAAGAATCAAACGAGGAAAGTTTATCCTTGAATAGTAAGGCAGTGGTTAAAATGCCACTGTTGAAATTAAAGATTTTTAAAACTATTATGTGATCTGATTCATTGAATGGTTACACTATCTGATAACACAAGCTGGCTTGCTGTTGGTGAGGTGCACTGTTTACTTGAAATTATAAATAACTTTTTCTTAACCAACGGCACCTTATAAAATCATTTAGAAACTTATTTTGATATTAGGCTCGATTTTCTTATTCTAGGAATGCTGATTGGAATAATGCATTTAACTTTTCATCCGACTTGGGCTTCTTGACTTCTTGCATTCAAACGACGAAAGGTAAGAAACTAACATCATATATTGTGATAAGAATTAGACAAAAAGAAATGGCACAAGTTTTATCCAGCAGAATATAAACATGTTGGTTTGGAAAATCTGGATGTTTTCATCTTCATTGTGCTAGATGTTATGAATCTACATACCATCTATTCATGCTGACTATTTCTATTCTGTTCATACCAATATTGTGCCTTTTCAACTATCATTCCATTCAATAATTTTCTGTTATTTACCAGAAACCTGTTTTACTTCTAATATGACTCTTAATGCTTTTGGATTCTGGTGGTTTTGATGTATTAACAGGGGACATAAAGCAACGCATATGTAATGAAGCAGAAATAAAGTTTTACTCAAAAAGTTTATTGGATAGATCTAATGGTATTAACTATTTGAAGCCTAACAAGAACTGCAATTTAACCTCATGGGTATCTGGTTGTGAGCCAGGATGGGCCTGTAGTGCTCCCTCGACCGAGCAGGCTGAATTCCAAAATTCACAGGATATGCCTTCAAGAACTACTGACTGTGAACCATGTTGTGAAGGTTTCTTTTGCCCTCATGGTATCACATGCATGATACGTAAGTACATCAAGAACGTCTGAGATGGTTTTTTCGTCACTGATTTAAATAGCTTAGTGTAGTTTTCCTTTGATTTAAACAGCTTAGTGCAAGCTCAGTTGACTCATGTAGACCAGTCGACCTCGTCTAGAAAATTTGTTGTTGTTTTTCATATGTTTCTGGATATAGATGTGATGTTATTCTAGACAAGAAGGTAGTATATTTCGCTCGGTGGTTATTTCAGCAATACGTTGGATGGTTGAAACATAAGGAAAATCCATGTAATGGTGATATTTGTTGCCAATTTTGATGCTAAAAGATATCTCTAATGCTTTTATCTTTTCATGGTATTTGAAATATTTGTTCTGGAAGCTTGCCCTCTTGGATCCTATTGTCCTCTTGCAAAACTCAATAACACAACTGGTGTATGTGAACCGTGAGTTCTGATTTTCAAATCTTTCTCTTTTTATTTATAAATAATCGCTTGCATGCTTTATTTATAAACTAATCCTTTGACACATTTTTGAAGATATCGTTATCAATTGCCTCCAATGCGGCCAAACCATACCTGTGGAGGTGCAAATATCTGGGCTGATGTTGATAGCAGTAGTGAGACATTCTGTCCAGCAGGATGGTATTGCCCAACAACTACAAAACGTATTCCTTGCAGTAGTGGGTATTACATTATTCATTGGTTTACTCCTTATCAACTGCTAATATATAATAAAATAGCATTTTATAGTAGCATTTTAATGTCCATACCTTTTTTTAATTATTATTTGTGTTTTATTTATTTATTTATTTTGTGATGAAAGAAGAATAGCATTAAGATGGGAAAATGGATGATACAAGGAGCAGAGGAAAATAGATCCTCCCACAAAAAGAATAAATAGAACAAAACATTAGTGAAGTGATGTTTATGATCTCTCAACATGTCCGAGAAGGAAAGTCCTCAAAAGAGATCATGAGCTTTACATCGTACAGAGTTGAAACGCCTAAATGTATGCCATAAAACTTGTTTATCTGAAAACGTATCATTAAGTTGCATTAATTGTGCTATGCCATGTACTCCAAAGAGTTGGCATATACTGCATAATGGTACAAAGGTTTTGCCTCTTTTCTGCTACCACAACCCCTGTGAACTTAGTCAATAAAAACTGATCCAAGGATGTCAGGCACAACCAAGATTCTTGGAAGACACCAAACAAAGTATTCCCCAAAGAATCAGCTATTGAATCCTATAAAAACAGATATAATAATACTTATGTCTTCAAAATTTGTTACTCTAAATACTTTTAATGTTCTCTCTTGGAATTTCAGGCATTACTGTAGGATGGGTTCTATATCTCAGACGAGTAAGATCACATGAATTGTGAATTACTATAGCAACAAACTTGTGTCATTATTTTCCTCAACTGTTTCTGACCCGTGCTGAGACATATTACCATTTACTGATTCTCTTGTAGGATGCTTCAAGTTGACTTCATGTAAATCGAAAGCTGAGACCCAAAACATGGGTGTGTACGGAATTATGCTCATTGTAAGTTTCTATACATTAACCTGATTATGGATTAGTAATAATAGTGCCTATTCATATATTTATTTAGGTTCCCTTTTTATTTGGACATCATGATTTTTGTTTTGATGACTTGGGACCTACTTGGTGCTTTTAGAAGTTTGTTTGCTTTCTAATATTCCTTTTTCTTGCTGTTTTGTTTCTCCTTTTCTTCTCATTTATATGTTATATCTTCAATGTTTGATCTTTCATTCAGTTTCAATTATTTGCAATTGTTCAATGAGGAATTTGTACCTATAAGCCATATCTTGTAACAAAAGTAGCCATATTGGATATATGCTCAGCAAAAAATTAAGAAATGAAAACAGATAAAGATATTTTATGGTCTTTTTTATTTCTTAATTTTCTTTATCTACATAGGTGATATGGTTGATGCTTAACACCATGTCACATATAGAAACATAGAAGTTATAATCTGTGATACAGACCATGATCGTAGAAGTTAGTTAACACTCTTCAACTACTAATGCAGGCTGCTTTGAGTACATTGCTGCTTATCATTTACAGCTGTTCTGATCAAGTTCTCAGTACTAGGGAAAGGAGAATGGCGAAGTCCAGAGAAGCAGCAGCTAGATCTGTAAGGAAGACTTCAAATGCACGACAAAGATGGAAAACTGCAAAAGACGTTGCTAAAAAGAGTGCAAGTGGACTACAAGCTCAACTATCACGAACATTTTCGCGTAAGAAGGACGTGGCAGATCCAGAAAAAGTTAAAATGTTGGGTCAAGCAACTGATATAGAATTGCTTTCACATTCACACCCTATTACTCCAAACATTGCTCCCAGCTCATCAGCTGTGCAAAAAGAAAAGGCTAAAGAATCCATTGATCCAATGCAGATGATGCATGAAATTGAAAATGGCGATAACCTTCACTTAGAAACTAAAACTAGAGATAAAAGTGTTCAAGGCAAAGCTTCTAAGGAAAAGCAACCTGAAACTCATAGCCAGATTTTTAAGTATGCATATGCTCAATTGGAGAAGGAGAAGGCACAGCAACAAGAAAACAAGAATCTTACTTTCTCAGGAGTAGTTAACATGGCTACCAAAGGTGAACCAAGGAAACGGCTGTTAATGGAAATTTCTTTCAAAGATCTAACTCTCATTTTGAAGGTGCAAAACAAACTTATATTGAGATGTGTAACGGGGAAAATTAAACCTGGGCGCATTACTGCTGTCATGGGTCCATCAGGGGCCGGTAAGACAACATTTCTTTCAGCAGTAGCTGGAAAAGCATTTGGATGCAAGATGACTGGTTCAGTTATTATAAATGGAAAGACTGAATCAATCCATTCCTATAAGAAAATTATTGGTTTTGTGCCACAAGATGACATAGTTCATGGAAATCTGACAGTAGAAGAGAATTTATGGTTCAGTGCACAGTGCAGGTAAATAACATGGAATGTGACAGATTTTTGCAAACCATATAATTTTCCCTTGTCTAAATGTAACCTCAGTTCCCTTTCTCTTGTTATGGCAGTTGTGCCTATATTGTTTCTGTGATAGCTCTTATATGTTTGAATATCTGGTTAAGAAATGAATTTTGTTGTTCTGTTAATAGGCTATCTGCTGACTTGCCGAAAGCAGACAAAGTTCTGGTTGTAGAAAGAGTTATTGAATTCTTGGGCCTTCAATCTGTGCGGAATTCTTTGGTTGGAACTGTAGAAAAACGAGGGATTTCCGGTGGCCAAAGGAAGCGTGTAAATGTTGGACTGGAAATGGTCATGGAACCTTCACTTTTATTGTTAGATGAACCCACATCTGGTTTGGACAGTGCATCATGTCAGCTACTTCTTAGAGCATTAAGACGGGAAGCTCTTCAAGGAGTGAACATATGCATGGTGGTTCACCAACCAAGGTGACTTTTAATTTCATGATTGTTTCATTTTGTTAAAATCTGATAGGCTGCATAAACCTTTTGACACTGAGAACCTTTGATTAATAATAAAAAGCAAGACAAATAAGAAGGGTCCCCCTGTAAATGAATTGAATTAAAGATATATTGAATTCAAGCAGCAGCAGCATGTAGTTGGTTGTTAGTAGCTTAGCTTTTATGAATGTAGTTGATAGTTAGTATTTTAGTATTTATGCTAGTAGTTGATAGATATCTATATGTGCACCTCTCTTTGGATGAAATGAAAATGCAATGAGTTCTTTCTCCTATTTACCCTACATTAACTGTAAGTAATCTCCATTTAGCCACCAATCCATTAGATTCCAATATATGTTATTGTTTGGTCACTTTGGTGGTAAGGTCAAGAGAGAACGGAAGGCTATGAGGATACAAAAAGAATAAGGGAATTGGTATGGGATCACCAAGTGTCTTGAATGGCTGGGTTATCCCATTTTATTTTGGAGTTTTATTTATTTATTTATTTATTTGAGAATCCTATTACTTATATATATATTTACAAGACCTTACTGATGTGATTTCACTTTAAAAGCACAAGAGCGGGTATTTACAATTCCTTTATCTATTGATTGTGTTTATAATCTAGTTTCTGTTGTCCTTCTAGCGTTGTTGATCGCTGCATGTGCACTCCAAATAAGAAACCATTTTGAAGACTGATCTGTTTTATACCCTATGCTTTTAGTTTGAACTTGTTAAAAACAATATAACTCTCCCTTTGTTTAATTGATGACTGATCTTTTTGCTGTAGCTATGCATTGTTCAATATGTTCGATGACTTGATACTTCTGGCAAAAGGAGGTCTTACTGTGTATCATGGACCTGTCAAGAAAGTTGAAGAATACTTTCTAGGACTTGGGATCTGTATTCCGGAGCGGATCAATCCTCCTGATTACTTTATCGACATTTTGGAGGGCTTAGTAGAACCTGGTGGAAGCTCGGGAGTCAGTTATAAAGACCTGCCAGTTAGATGGATGCTTCATAATGGATACCCAGTACCTCTTGATATGCAGAAGAATGCAGCGAAATTTGGTAACTTAACTCCAAATCCAGCTAACGAAACTGATCCCAATGGCTCTGAACATGACGACAGAAGCTTTGCCGGAGAACTATTGCATGATGTTAGACACGTCGTGGAATTGGAGGGGGAGAAGATACTATTCAACTTTTTGAAATCCCAGGATTTATCTAACCGGAAAACTCCTGGGATATTCAAGCAATACAAGTACTTCCTTATACGGTAAACCATGCAATGACTTCAGTATTTTGTTCACTTTGATGTCTAAAATTTCAATGCCTTGTTGAAATTTTCCATAATATGGATTAGTTTCTCCCAGAAGCATCACCATTTCTAGTTCTGAATGCTGATTGAACAACACATAGCATATAAATATCTAATGATGAGCATGTCTATAAGATTTTGTGTCTACATATTTTTTGTTATCTGTTTGTTACCTTACTCATGCCAATGTTATTTTAGGATTGTGAAGCAGCGACTAAGGGAGTCCAAAATCCAAGCTATAGATTATCTAATATTATTACTTGCTGGAGCTTGCTTAGGAGCGCTGAGTAGAGGAAATGATCAGAAGTTTGGTGGAGTTGGATACATCTATACAGTGATTTGTGTATGTAAGTTAACTTCCTATAGTTAGTTTAATGTGCAAATGATCAACATGGTCCTTCAAATTTCACTCATTAGTCAAATTGGTCCTCCTAATTTTACTCAATCAAATTAGTTCTCCAAATTTTCCGACGTCAATCACGTTTGTTTCTACCTAATTTCAGTTCACACTCCGTTGTTTCACTCACTTGTGGGAGGTGAATCAACAGAAAAATGTTGATAAATTGTGATAGTCATGCTTTCCTGTTAGTAGGAATTTGAAACCGCTACAACCTGGAAAGGAAAAAACATCGCCGGTGAGCAAAAATAACAGAGTATGGACACAAAACTGGGTAGGGATGAGCATGATTGACGTTGAAAATTTGAAGATTTAATAAAAATCGGGAAGACCAATTTGAATAATGGGTGAAATTTGATATACCACTCTGACCTTTTATAATTAATTTAATAGGTCCCTCATGTTATGTTGTTAACTAGTCAGGAGTTGTGTTAGCATGTATATTGCCATATATGACATGTTAAACTCAATGGGGGATAATAAATATATAGGATACTGCATATTAGGACAAGGTCTGATGAAAATTAATCTCATATATTATTATATTTATTAGAATTAACAAAATAAGTTTGAGTAATTTAAGGAATGGATATTAAACTATGCAGAAGTGAAGAATTCACATCATCTTATAATTTGATAATATACTTCTGAGTGTAAGTATTCTCTTATCAAAGTAAGTGTCACTTGTACATTTTATGTTCATTGAAAAATTAATGAATCTTGACAAAAAGATTGCCAAATGCATTATTTTTTCAATGAATCTAAAAGGTAAAAGAGATACTTAATTTGAGAAGGAGGGAGTAATAAACTAGTTTCTCAAAAATAAGTGTCAATCCAATTTTATTTTTCCTCTTTATATCTAAATAATCTGTATTGCTGTTTGCTGCAATCAAATATGGCTGCAAACTAAGATTGTTACCTTATATAACCCCCCAAAAAAGTGCGTTTTAGATAGAGAAATGTGAAATGATATTAATTGCATTGGTAACATCCAATATGAAAATAAGTATCATATACTTGACTTGTAGGTTTTTTTTTTTTTTTTTTCACTCACCTTGATTTCCATCAGATGTAAGTAAACACGTGTAATCAAACAAGGTTTAAGACTTTTTAAGCGATTATATCCTAACTTCTGTTTTGTGTTTGCCCCCCATTCATGTCTTATGATTGTTGCCTTATTGGTTTGATCCATGGGGGCATAACATGAGTATTAACATGATTTTCATTCTAGAATAGAAAATAAATTTAATAATATTTAAAACAGTTCAGCTTAATTCAAATGGTCAGTGCTTCTATTTCCCTCATTGTTGTTGTTCATTCCTAATTTCAGCTCTTTTATGTAAAATTGCGGCCTTGAGATCATTTTCTCTGGATAAATTGCACTACTGGAGGGAGAGGGATTCTGGGATGAGCAGCTTGGCTTACTTTCTTTCTAGAGATACAGTGGATCATTTTAATACTCTGGTCAAGCCTGTGGTGTACCTCTCTATGTTCTATTTCTTCACCTATCCAAGATCAACTTTTGCAGATAATTACATTGTGCTGCTCTGTCTAGTATACTGTGTGACTGGAATAGCATATACATTGGCAATAGTATTCAAACCTGGCGCGGCACAGCTAGTAAGTATCACTGCATTAGATTTAGATTTATAATATAAAACTTTTATCAACAAACTGAAAAACATTTGCTCATCATTATTTTGCCCCATCCGGTCCAACATGTGATTGTTTGTTGCAGTGGTCAGTGCTTCTTCCAGTTGTTTTAACCCTTGTTGCAACACAAGCTAAAGACAGTAAATTTTTGAAGGTTGTAGCAAATTTATGTTACCCTAAGTGGGCTTTAGAAGCATTCGTAATCGCAAATGCTGAAAGGTATGTTATGGTTAATAATGATTGTTGATTAGACTACATATGTGCTTGTTTAATATATCCAAAAGCAACTCATGAATTGCCTGCATATAGAAAGAAGCCAGCTAGAGGCTGCATCTCCATGTCTCCCTTGATATTGTGCAACTAATCAAGTTTTACGGCCGTGTACTTTCTCAAACTTAAATTCGCATGCGTGGCCTAAATGCAGTGAAAATAAAAGAATAAAAAAGTAAAAACTGTAGTAGCTAAGAAATTTCTCTTTGGGTTAATAGTAACTTTAGTCCCTATAGATGGAGCAATGAGTTATTTTGTAGTCAGTAAACGAGTCAAATTAGTTTCTTGAGTAATTTGACTCACAGGACTATGTTGACCTATCGAAATCTATACAGACCAAAATAACTTGGACATGAACCTGCATTGACCAAAGTGAGCATCACCCTTTTTCTTCTTGAGTAAATAGTCATTTTGCACCCGAAAGATTACAATTTTGATCAAATAGATCTCAAAATAAGCAAATGATAAAACGAACCCCAAAAGATATGTTCAACTTGACAAAAATGAACCAAATCTGTATAAGTATATAAGTAAATGGCCTAAACATTTATTCAGTTTGAGCATATATTTAGGGGGTTTGTCATTTACATCTTTTGGAGTTTATTTTGTCAAAAGCATAACTTTTAGCGCGTCAAAATGGTTATGCTCTCTTCTTTCTTTCTTTCCTCTTGTTTTATTTGATTTAATTTTTGATAAAAGAACTTTAGTAACATGAAGAGGAACAATGCAAACTCACAGGAGGAATACAGATCCACTTTGCAAAAATAACTATTAGAACAAATGAAATATAAGTAAAGCATTTTAAAGGTACTGATCAAGATAGCTTTGTTTCCAAGAACTGGCAATTTATATGTGATATTTGAAAAATTAAAAGAAAATATAACATGAAGGAACACCAGAAGGTACTGATCAATAATGCATAAAATGCAGGTACCATGGAGTGTGGATCATAAGTCGTTGTGGTTCACTAAAGAGAAGTGACTATAATATTCATGATTGGAGTTTGTGTGTTTCCATCCTAATTCTTATGGGTGTAACCGCTCGGGCAATAGCTTTATTCTCTATGCTTACCTTTCAAAAGAAGTGAGGTCAACATTATTGCTGCCACAGTTCTCTCGTTGTCTCGTTGACCAGTTGTTAGATACATTCACTAGAGTTAATCTACGGGGGAATAATTCCCTATTAAATTATGGCAATTTACGGTTAATATTATTGTTCATAATTTGTGTTTGATAGAAAATGCTCATAAGGCTTTTTTTTTTTTTATCTTTCTTTAGTTTTTTCTTTATAACGGCTTGAGAATATGAGTGTTGAAATAGTTTAGTACAAACATTTTAAAATGGATAACACTTACAGAAATAGTAATTAGGCATTACTATTCTATAATTCATAAACTCTAATTGATATAAAATAGTATTTTCATGATATATATACATATACCAAAATAAACCACTAAAAATTAACTACTATATATTTTTGTATAAATATATGTATAGTTTAACTTATTTTTAATATATACTTTTTATTTTAATGTGTATTCTCTACTAATATCTGATTTAATTATACTTTTAATATGATATATATATATATATATAAACACTCACATTTTGTTGTTAAATTATCAAGGCTAATTAAGTTGGCCTAATAATATATAATCTCGTAATGCGCACTTTTTTCAAGTAATATCATTTTTACAGTTGACACTAATAGCAAAATAAGTAGAATTAACCAAAATAATATTCACTGGAAAACATTTTTTTTTAATATATATTGGAACTTATGTGTCAATGATACTATCTAAAGATTTTATAATATACTAATTAAAATTTCACTGTACACTTCAGCTCGATTGGTGGGGTATTAAATGACACACATCACTACAACTTTTATATTTGTTATTTGATTACTTTATAGCACATTTATCGTTCACCGATTTAGTTAGATTCAAATCTAAATATATAACTGAATGTCACATAGTTAGTAATAGTTGTCTGTGTGATTACAATAAAATTATTTGTATTAATTATTTAATAATTTGTTTATGTATAACAATAACATAGTGTTACCAATTTCATTTAAATACACATACATAATAGCCTTTTCACGTATAAGTGAAATCTACAAATATAAACTAAAAAAAAAAGGGATTATTTAGGCTATTGAAAGTAAGGAATAGAACAGTATTTTATCCTATCCTATTAATTTTTATGCATAAAAAATTTTCAAAATAAAAATAACAACTATTAGTATCAACGAGTATGTCTCAACTAATTTTTATATTTGATCATTTAACCCTCGCGTAGTGCGGGTCTTACCCTAGGTAATTAGGGTGAAACACCTATGGTTTGCAATGATGTAAATAATGTGAAAGCGTGGAAGTTCATAATTTCAAACTAACAATTTTAAGCAGCATGATCTTGCCAGCTATTTACAAAAATGCCCCTTATTATTCTTTGTTTCATGATTATTCAGCATCATTTGATTAATCAATCAAATGCCTTTAGATTTCAGTATTATACTCAAAAGTGTAGCTCTATGTTAATATGATAACCATAAATCCATAATCTTCTTTGTCAACTATAAGTTTGGCTTAAAGTCGGTCAAACTTAATACTAGAGTGTCAAGATTCAAGAATCCACACAAAAGGAAAATAACAAGGTTGCTGCTTATAGCCGGAGAAATACAATTCACTACCTTACCTTCCTTTAAAGTCATTTTGTTCACCACTTTCCAGTCTTTTTCCACCAAGTGAATCTGAACAAATTTTATTCAACAAGATAATTAGTTCCAAATTTCAGGAAAACACTATTTCTAAGTGAGTGAAATTGGCACAAGAATCATCAAGGACACTGAGTCCAATAAGAGATTAGGGTTTTTTAATTTTAACCAATAAGAGATTATAATTACCTCAAAATATTGTAGTCCTCGTTGTTCCTACATCTGAATCCTTATCTTTTTCTTGTCTTTGTTTTCTTCTTCCATAATTTTTCTACTGCACTGAGTCCAAGCACAACAACTTTTGAAACAGCAACTTTTGAAGTCACATTTAATTCACTGACATTAGCATCTGTATTATTCTGTTCAGATGGTGTGCACTCTTCTTTTGTAGTTGTTCTTTCGTCCAAATCCTTATCTTTTCTCTTCCTTCTCTTCTTTTTCTCAGATTTTACAGGTTCACCCATCTCATTCATATAAACAGCTTTCGGAGTCACATTTGATTCCTTGATATTTGCTTCAGTGTTATTATTCTGTTCAGATGGTATGCATTCTTCCAACTGCATTGGCTTAGGATCATCTTGTAATACTTCTCCAGTTTCATTGCACTGGTCAAGAACAATATTCAAATTATCTTCATTCAACTGCTTGGGTTCCTTTGGCTCCTTTACACCCAAAGGTTGTAATTTTGTTTCAAGTTCTGACTTCTTTTCTTTATCTTCATCTTCTTTCCATGTACTCATCTGTTTTTCCTTTGCACTAGACACAGATTTTGACATTTCATCTTCGCAAACGACGTTATCATCCTTAACAGCTTTTTCAGATGCATTCACAAAATCATGTTCTTCTTTCTTATCATTGATCAAACTAGTCAAGGCATTATCTGAATTGCCAAGAAGTACCAGTTGGTTAGGAGAATCAGAAGAACAATCATTTTGACCACAATTGCTCAATGGAGAAACATCCACACTAAGAAACCAGCTCTTGTTGAAACCATAGAAGGCACTTTTTACAAACATGGAATCAGATAGGTGATAAAAGTACCCTTTGCGCTTTACCTGCAAATTAGCAAAATAATGTTATAATGAATAGGAATACAACCATGGCTTGGATAGCAAACAAGAGTAAACAAGATCAACTACAATATACCTTCATTGCATGAATCTGTATCCGCCCAAGTTTGGGAAAGCATGATTGGTGTCCTGACAAAATTCGCTCTGCATATAAAATTCATACATATGCCATGTACACAGAATGTTAGAACTCTGAAATAATTATGTGCATATTTAAGCAATGATTAGAAAAGAATAGTAGAGAAGACAATAGTGAGTTATAAATGCTAAGAGATTTTAAATATAACAAAGATTATGAAGCATATACTAGAGAAGCCTGCCTTTATGCACTTGAGGTTTCAAAAACAATCTTACAAGAAAAAGTCACACAGACAATATCAAATCCACTGCAAAGGGGATAGAAACTAAGGGTTGCTTAGACACTAACTACTTGAACAATACAATACTTGAGCTGTCTGCCTCGACCCAATATTAGTCAAAGTTTGATATCTATTTTACAAGTAGAATTAACACTCTTGTCATGTACGAATACAAAGAGATCACCAAAGGAGGAACTAGTGGCTTTCTTCTTGAAGAGGTTCAGCACCTTGACACGCCCTTCCAAGGTGGTTGTTGAAGTAAAATTTATAACACCTTTAACAAAATCAGCCACTAAATCCAGAACTTTCATTATGTCATCTGCATAGAAATTCAAAGTAGTGCTGATGTTCAGAGATATTTGAGCTGGAAGTGTGTCCTCATGACAAGACCATCAATGGGGCAGTAGCCAAAAGCTTCCCACGATAATTAAGGTTGCGTTTGTTTACAAAGACAGGACAGAACATGACACTGAAACGGAGACAATAGGACGGAGACACTAAAAATTATCTTTTGTGTATTGTGTTTGGATACGATGGACAAGACACTAATGTAATGTCTAGTATTATGTTTGGATACACATGGACAAGACTAAAATATTATATGAAATGACTAAAATAGCCATGTAATTCCAAATTTTTTACATCAATACAAATTAATTTAATAAAAAATGAGAGTACGTAGGAATACAGACGGAACTTGAAAAAAATATTTGAAGAGAAAAAAAATTTTAATAAAAAAATATATTAGTATTTATATTAAAATAAAATTTATAAATATAATTATTTTATTTTAAAATTTATTATTAATATGTAAGAATACATATAGTTAAGATTAACAAAAAAAATAAATTTGAATTTGATTAATAAAAAATTTTGTTTAAGTTAATAAGCCAAATTAATTTTAAATAAAAAATTAATTTAAAACAAATCCATTTTTACATGAAAAAATAATTAGTTTTTGCATATAAAAATTTATTTTTATTTAAAAAAAACTAATTTTTTTATCTAAAAACTTATTTTTCTTTATAAAAAACTGATTTTTCTTTAAATTATATAAAATCAATTACAATTTATAAATTATTTTTTAACATTTTAAAAGATCAATTTTACTTTTGATAATATTTATCTTTCAAAAGTTTTAAGATTAATTATTTTTGTTATTATTTTTATTACAAATCAAATAATATAATATAAGGTTAAAATGGTATTGAAGTAAAACGATAAAAAGAAAAGAATTATCTACCCCCAATAAAAATTCTACAGAAATACCTGAAAAAGAAAGAGATAGAGAAAGAACAAGAAGAAAAAAGTATCTCTGAACAACGTAATAGGAAAAATAAGAAGGGATAATAGTGGAAAAAAAGGAAAACAAAATTTATAAAATTGTCCGTGTCCACTCTTCCAAATCCCGTGTCCATCATTGTCCTTCATGAAAGAGTGGACACAAAAGTATAAGAAACTGTCTCGAAGACAATATGTCCACTGTCCATATCTCTGCTTCCAAACACTTTTTAAACAAATGTTGTCCATGTCTCCGTGTCTGCCTCCAAAAACAAACGCTACATAAGATACGCCGTGCTGTTGTGGTAACTAAAGCTTCTACGGTTGGGGTTCTCAACCGTGAGCAATATGCCCAAGGACACATTTATTGCCCCAATCGGGAAAATAACCAAACTCGCCTCTTTAACCTTAACCGACTGCAAGGTAATGATAGGGTCCTTCTACTTGAAGACAGCGAAGATCAAGATCACCAGGATCACCACCAACAAAATCACAATAGCAGCAGTGACACCGCAGCTATCTTAATCCTTTTTGGAACACCTCATGCAGCACGCCATGGCTACTCTCAAAATTGGGCGATACAAAATTTCTCAAAACTATTCAATGTGCATAATCCAAGGAACAATAAAACCAAAACATGCATTGTACTTATAGGAATAGTTGTACTCTAAATATATATAATTAGGGCTGCAAGCTACTACACACACTTATTTTAGTTCGTTTCCTACACACAAAAACAAAAAGACAAAGCAAGCATCTTTGGGGACACGCAACCTAGAAAACGAAGCTTGCTATTTTCTCAAACATTGAGGGTGCTAATGCAGAACGTCGTAACAGCTGCACAAAGTCATAAACATTCAGAACACTGTACTGGAGAGGGAAAACAAAGTCTGCATTTGAAAAATAAAAAAATCTCTGAAGAATGAAGAAAGAAAAAGTAAAAGTGTGAAAGGAAGACCTTTGAGGTCGGAGACGGTATCGTGATCGGAGACGAGGACGGCCAAGTGAGTGTCGAGGTTGGTGTCGATGTAGACGACGTCCTTGTTTTCACAGAGGGGTTTAGGGTTGGACTCCGAGTCACGAATCGGAGGGTCCATTATTGAGTCGCTCGGAGGAGCTGGTTGAGTGGTGAAGGGGAAGCAATGCAAGAGAGCGCGCGCAGAATCCCTGCTATGCTGGCATGTGAGGTAAGGATGCTACGTGTCTTTGTATTTTCCTTATTGTTTTCTCACAAGTATTTATGTCGGAGATGGTTCAGCTTCAGATTGGCTCAAGTCGAGAAAACATAAGAACCGGAATCATAATTACCAAAACAGTCCTTGACATTTTTAAAACTAGTCACTTTAGGGATATTTTATTTTATATAAATTAAATAAATATTTTATTTATTAAAATAAATAATTTTAAAAATTATTACGAAATTACGTTATCTTATTTCGTTTACACTGTCTAAACTAAATATATGTGTTTGCAGCTTATTTATCTCAAATTTTATTATTTATATATACAAAAAATTTCTAAAATAATTTCTAAATTAATATTTTTATGTATTAACTAACTAAAAATAAAAAAACTTATTAAAGTTGACAATACATACTTTATCTACTGGTACCCAATTCATTGCGGATTGGGTAAAAATCAGTCCGAGTATCTAATGACTTACAATAAGTGAGCAACTACTAAACTAGTAAGTTAATTTAGTAATTCAAAGTATTTATTAATATGTATGAAATTCGAAATGATTGAATTTTATAATAGCTTTAAATTTGATATTTCTGCGGATAGAATAAGGTAAGGTAGGGTTTAAAATTTTAGGGTACGGGTAGGGTTAGGGTTGAGAGATTCTCAACTTGCAAGTAGAATATAATAGAATTTTAATAAAATTTTCAACCCGCAAATAGGATTAGGGTACCCTACCCTACCAATTACCAGTCCTATTACTTATATTTGATTTTTGACCATGCAAAATATTAATTTAATCTAATTTATTTTAATTTATAAATATTATATTCAATGTTCATTCTTTAATAATGAAAAAAAATCATCCCAACTTGTTTGAAGAAATACAAAAATTTTTGTTTGATATAAAATTTTTCACATAAACAATTAACAATATTTGTATAAATTTTTATGAATGCAACATTTTAGAACTTGTATATAATGCGAATCAAGTTATTTATAAAGTCAAATTTGGAAATCATGGTCAACCACAAAGTTAACTTGGATCATTTACAAAATTTCATTGTACCGCCTCTAATACTTTGCAGCTTACAGGGTTTAAGGGCACATGTTAAGATTACAAAATTAAAAATTTTTTATTAGAAAAACAAAAAATTAAATTTTTAATGCATTTGTTTTGTAGTAAAAAAAAATATCTTAACAAATCCAAGTATTCTATTCATATTTTCTAAAAACTTTTGAAACTCAATGGTTATAATATTACACAACATACTATAATAGTCGAGGTTACTTGGGCTACCATAGTTAGCAATATAAAATAGATTTTTTTATCATAGAAATATTTTTCTAAATTTATTTGGTATCAAATACCTTAGAAATTTAGATATATAAATAATAATATTTATAATGTAATGACCTTTTAGATTTAGTTATTACTAGTATTTTTGTCTGTAAAAAATTATGAGTATATTTAGACCAATATTAACTATAATAAAAAATAATAAAAATATCTAAAATGTTTAATTGCAATGTAGAATAAAAAACAATAAATGAGAAAAATAACAAATAGTAGTAATAAAAAATAGCATATCATTTTAGGTTTGAAAAAATTTCTTTGAATATAATATTTGTTGTGTGTAAATCCCGCATAATTAACAAATAATTAGTCAATAAATTAAATATTAATAAAAAAATTAGAAAATAGAATTTTATAGTTTAATGAGGAAGAATTAATTAAAATACGAATTTTGACACTAATTTTAAAAAATTTGACTCAAGATTGGACCAAGTAGGCCGAACCGATTGACCGAACCCACAACGGGTCCAAAGGCCCAGCTAGTTCACTTAACCGAATGAGCTAGCTCATTCCTTCCTCCTTCCTTGCTGTTTCACATTGGAACACATAAAGGAAGAGAAGAAAAGTTCTCAAACCCTTATTTCCCATTCAAATCCACATATCTTTCAACTCCGAGTTCCGATCGCCACATCGTTTACGGTTATGCGACTGCAGTGTTGAGCTCTAAAAAGTCCGGTACTCAATTTGATAAGAAAGTCACAATTTTATTTTCAATCTTCTCCTCCCCAATTTCAAAAATTCAATGTTGTGAGGTGTTGAGATCTTTGATTTTTGATGTTATAGGATCCGAATAGCTTGAGGAATTAGTGGATTTTTATTGGCTTGAGGTATGGTTAAGGTAAGGACCCTCAAACCCCTAGTAAATCCCTTGTTTATACGTGTTTCGGTATTGAAATTTGGTATATAAATGTATATCTTTAATTTGAAACAAATTTCATTCCAATCCAAAATTCGAGGCTCCAGTTATGGATCGCCAAAGTTCGTTAAAATCAAGTTTTTCATCTAAAATACCAACCTCTATTTTTACCACATTTTCCAACTCAAACCTGCACTCCAAGTTTCAAACAACATCAAAACATACCAAACTACATATTATTATTTTACATTCACATCATACACTCTCATACACAATTTTGCCAATTCCAACCCCAACCATTCACATTCAACACCACATGTATACTCAATCATCAATATATCATTGTTATTCATAATAAGCACTATTTCATCAACCATCCACCACATCCATTTAACAACAACATACGTAATACCCACATCAAACAACACATAATTCAATAATCAAAACTACCACATGTACACCAACATATGATTCATCTTATTATTTGGTCGTCTAGCCTAAGTTTTCACAAGATATTATATATTACATACGAGAAACCAAAACCATGCCTTAGCCGATTTCTTTCCTAAGCCAAAAATACCCAAATTGATAAGGTCACAAGCCTTCAACACCAAAAATACAAGGCATAGCTACCGCACAACTAATCATCTGTCGGTTCTTACTTGTGTCAAAATAGGATATCTCTATCCTTTTGCACACTGTCACTGCGCCCAACATTCGTGAGTTTGAAGCTCGTCACAGTCATCTCCTTCCAGATCCTACTCGAAATACCACAGACAAAGTTTAGACTTTTCAGATCTCAGGAATGCTGCCAATTAGTTCTAGCCTCTACCACGAAGGTTGTAATCTCACGGACTCGGTCCATGGATCAGAGACCCAAGAGATACGCACTCAAGCTGTCGCCTAATGATTACGTTGAACTTAGATAGAATGGGAGTGGTTGTCAGTCATGCGTTCATAAAGTTGAGGATAATGATGAGTGTCACGGATCATCATATTCTCTATTTTGAAGTACGAGTGAGTATCTTAGAATAGAATCAAGCGTGATTGAATAGAAAACAATAGTAATTGCATTAATCCATTGAGACACAACAGAGCTCCTCACCCCCACCTATGGGGTTTAGAGACTCATGCCGTAGAAGATACAATATGAGATGTAAAATGTCATGAGTTACAAAATGAATCTATAAAAGTATTTTTTTATACTAAACTAGTAACCTAGGTTTACAGAAAATGAGTAACTAAGTGCAGATAGTGCAGAAATCCACTTCCAAGGTCCACTTGGTGAGTGCTTAGGCTGAGATTTGAAGATTTTACGTGCATAGACCATTCTTGGAGTTAAACGCCAGCTTGGGTGCCAGTTTGGGCGTTTAACTCCAGTTTTGGTGCCAGCTCTGGCGTTTTACGCCAGAAAAGGGTCTCTGGCTGGTGTTTAATGCCAGTTTGGGCCATCATATCTCGGACAAAGTATGAACTATTATAGATTTCTGGAAAGCCCAAGATGTCTACTTTCCAACGCAATTGAGATCGCTCCAATTGGGCTTCAGTAGCTCCAGAAAATCCACTTCGAGTTCAGGAGGGTCAGAATCCAACAACATCTGCAGTCCTTTCTCAGCCTTTGAATAAGATTTTTGCTCAGGTTCCTCAATTTCAGTCAGAAAATACTTGAAATTATAGAAAAACACACCAACTCATAGTAAAGTCCAGAAATGTGATTTTTGCATAGAAACTAATAAAAATATAATAAAAGGTAACTAAAATGTATTAAAAACTACCTAAAAATAATAGCAAAAAGCGTATAAATTATCCGCTCATCACCAGTTTAGAACTAGGTTTGTCTCTTAGCACCTTTTCAACACTAAGGCAAGTTGATTAAGGCAATTAGGAAAGGAATCTCCAAAAACTGAAAAAACATCCATGAAGACTTCAATGAATTTTTCAATCATGTTTGAGAAAATAGACAACATGCATATTTGGAAAGTTGCAGGGGCATTGCACAATCCAAGAGGCATGCGCCTGTAAGCAAAAACTCCATATGGATAGGTAAATGACGTCTTTTCTTAATCTCTTGGATCAACCACTATTTGATTATAACCTAAATATCCATCAAGAAAACAGTAATATGCATGTCCTACCAATCTCTCCAGCATCTGGTCCATAAAAGGCAGTGGGAAATGATCTTTTCTAGTTGCCTCATTGAGTTTTCTATAGTCAATGCACATCCTCCAACCTATTACTGTTCTTGTGGGGATGTGTTCGTTCTTCTCATTAGGTGCAACCGTGATCCCTCCTTTCTTTGGAACCACATGGACAGGGCTCACCCATGTGCTATCGAAAATGGGGTAGATCACTCCTGCCTGCCATAGCTTCTTAATTTCTTTTTGAACCACTTCTTTCATGACTAAATTCAATCTTTTCTGGGCTTGAATGGAGGGCTTAGCATCATCTTCCAGCAAGATCTTATGCATGCATATGGATAAGCTTATCCCTTTTAAGTCAGCAAGGGTCCATCCAATGGCATCTTGGTGCTTTTGCAACACCTTGATTAATTCATCTTCCTGCTCTTGACTAAGGGCAAAGTTGATGATCACTGTGTAACTTCCATCACTTCCCAAGTACGCATATTTGAGAGTAGGAGGCAATGCTTTCAGTTCCAGTTTGGGTGCTTCTTTTGCCTTTTTCCTCTCCTCCAATGTGCTTAGAATAGGCATTTCAACTGAATTGACATTAGCAACCTCAACATTTAACATGGACTCACCCTCTGTCAATCTTTCAAGTGCTTCTTCAAAGGTTTCTTGCACCACAGTTTCCACTGCATCTAGCCTCATACACTCTCTTAGTGACTCTGGTGGATAGCTCATGGCTTTGAATACATTGAACACCATTTTCTCATCATGTAGCCTAACGGTAAGTTCACCCTTTTGAACATCAATGATGGCTCCAGCGGTAACTAAAAATGGCCTCCCCAAAATTATTGAAGCCTTAGCTTCTTCCTCCATATCCAAGATCACAAAGTCAGCAGGGATGATGAAGTCCTCCACTTTCACTAACAAGTCCTCTACTATTCCATGAGAAAATTTGAATGACCGATCTGCTAATTGGAGGGCCATTCTTGTTGGTTTGGCTTCTTCAATCTTCATTCTTTTCATCATTGTTAAGGACATCAAATTTATACTAGCTCTCAAGTCACATAAGGCTTTTTCAACTGTTATTTCCCCTATGATACAGGGAATTTGGAAGCTTCCTGGGTCCTTCAACTTTTGAGGCAGCTTGTGTTGGATGATAGCACTACATATCCTCAGTTAATACCACAGTTTTCTCATTCCTCCAGCTTCTCTTTTTGGTCATCAATTCCTTCAGAAACTTAGCATAAAGTGGCATTTGTTCTAGTGCTTCTGCAAAGGGAATGTTGATCTGAAGTTTCTTGAAAATCTCCAAAAATTTTGAGAATTGGCCATCCTTTGCATTCTTCATTAGGCATTGAGGGTAAGGAGCCTGTGGGACATATGGCTTTAGGACTTCTTTTTCTTCTGATGAATTTGAAGTAGGTGTTTGTACTTCTTCCTTGTCATGTGAACTATCCTCCTCTTTCTCCTCTTTAGTCTCCCTTGACTTCTCTTTCAATTCCCTTCCACTTCTGAAGGTAATAGCTTTGCATTCCTCTCTTGAAGTTGTCTTGGTGGCATTACTGGAACTATACCAGAGGCTTGTTTGGACAGGTATTCAACTTGTGCTTCAAGTTTCTGAGTGACAGCATCTTAATTTTGCATATTTGATGCTACTTCTTCCCTGAATTTTTTCATGGCTTCAGAATCTTTGCAGAGATTAGCAATCATAGCTTCCATTCTGGCCATTATGTCTTCATCATGTGGTGATGTTTGGTTGTGATTAGGATGTTGAAGGTGGTTATTATGGTTTTGGTACGGTGGCTGTGGATAAGTGTTTTGTGTGGCATGGTATGGTCTTTGGTTGGAGTTTTGGTGAGTAGAGTTGTTATACTGGGTTGGGTTTTGAGGTTTGTGGTCTTTGCCTTGGCTTTGTTGGTTCCCCCACCCAAAATTTGGATGGTTTCTCCAACCAGAGTTATAAGTTTTAGAATATGGATCATTAGCTTGCCTAGATGAATTTCCAAGGTAATTAGCTTCCTCCCAGTTAACTCCTTCTTCTGTCTCCAACTCTTCTTGAGGTGATGGTTGAGTGTGGATTGCTGCGGCCTGATTCTTCTCCATTTGCTTGATCAATTCAGCTAGTTGCATGGTGATCATCTTGTTCTGAGCCAGGATTGCATCCATTTGGTTTAATTCTAGGACTCTCCTGTTGTTGCTTTGTCTGAGGCATAAAAGTACTTGTTATCAGCCACTGTTTCTATCACATCAATGGCTTCTTCAATGGTCTTCTTTTTGTTGAGGGAACCTCCAGATGAGTGGTCTACAGCTTTCTACAATTCATGATTTAGCCCTTCATAGAAGATATGAATTTGCACCCACTCATTAAACATATCAAGGGGGCATTTCCTTGTCAAATCCTTGAATCTCTCCCAAACTTCATAAAGAGTCTCACCATCCTACTGTCTGAATGTTTGTACTTCTGTTCTTAGCCTGATTACTTTTTGTGGAGTGTAGAACCTTGTCAAGAATCTGCTCATTACATCTTCCCAGGGGGTCAAGCTTTCCTTGGGAAACGATTCCAGCCATTTTAATGCTTTGTCCCTCAAAGAAAATAGAAATAGTAGCAATCTATTGGTGTTAGGATGAACACCATTAGATTTAACAGTGTCACATATCCTTTGGAATTTAGTGAGATGCTCATTAGGATCCTCTTGGGCACTCCCTCCAAAAAAGCAGTTGTTTTGGACAAGAGTTTTGAGCTGGGGGGTTTCAATTCGAAGTTATTGACATTGATAGTTGGCCTTTGAATGCTGCTACCACAGTTTTCTGGGTTTGGATTGATGTATGATTCCATAACTCTCCTCTCTTGTCCAGTAGGGTTGGCTCCACCTCTTCTGGCATGGTTATTCACCTCTCCTTTATGATGGTTTTCCATATCATCCTCTATGGTTTGTCAAATAAGGTTGAGGCCACTCTTCTACCTATCATATAATGAACAAGTACAAGAAACAGCAAATGCAGAGTCCATTAAAACAAAGTATAGTTAGCTTGGTTAGAGTAATTAATCAAATAGTTAGTGGGTTAGCTTGCTGGAAAGTAAAAGAGAATGAAGAAATTAAAGAAAAACAAATAAAATTGCAGAAAAATTAAAATGAACAACTGAAATTAAAACTCAATTAATCAAAAGAAAAGAAAAGTGCTCAATCTAGTTATCCTTCAATTTAGTAATTATCAATACAAAACCAATCCCTGACAACGGCGCTATAAACTTGATACGCTAAAATTTGCCTCTTAACAAATTTCCTATCGGTAAGTGCACCGGTTCGTCGTCAAGTAAAAACTCACAATAGAGTGAGGTCGAATCCCACATGGATTGGTAGATCGATCAATTATAATTAGTGAATTGTTCTAGTTGAGCGAAATAGGAATTGAATTGATATATGAAGAAAGTAAAATTTGCGGGAAACTTAAATTGCAAGAAAGTAAATAAAAAGAAATTAAATTGCTGGAAATTAAATGACAGAAGCTTAAATTACAAGAAATTAAATGGGAATGAAGAATTAGCATGAAAATTAAAGAAGTAGAATGTAAATAGAATGGGTAAGATCAGAGATGGTGATTCATTGGGTTTCAGGAGATATTGACTTCTCCGGATCAAATCGTTTTCGCCTCTTCCTCAATCAATGCATTCATTGACATTGCTTGGCAATCTTAGATGAATTGATCCCAATGTCTTGGCTTACCAATCTCTCTAAGCATGAACAATTGCCCAATGTCTTGATTTAATTGCTCATGAGAAGAGTTGAAGTTTGGTCACTGACTATACCACACAAATTTATAGATCAAAGTATTGGTAGGATTACATGTCATTATATCCATCCAACCCCCAATCTAATCCAACGTGAGAAAGTAATTCAAGCATGAATTCTTCATCCCTCTCTCAAGGATCTGAAGAATTCCAATTATGGGTAGCTTCTTTCTCAAGACAACTATCTAATTGCATTAAGACCGAAAGCTTTCTAACAAAAATCAAGAGAAAAGAAAGAAGAAGAAGTTGAAAACTACAATTGATCCATTGAATTACAATAGAGCTCCCTAACCCAATGAAAGGGGTTTAGTTGTTCATAGCTCTCAAAATGGAAATTGGAATTAAAAGATACATTCTGAATTCCGAAAAATGAAACTGTAGTAAGTGTAAAGATTGAAAAAAATCTGAAAAGGGTCTTTTCTAACTCAAATTCTAAGCTATTTATACACATTTTTCCATTGATCTTTGAAGAACGGAAGATTGATGGTTTAAAAGTTATGGTAAACTCTCGTTGCAAGTATAGTTACTAAACCAAGCAATCAACCTTTCTTGCAAATGTTTTGGTTGTCACAAGTAACAAACCCCTAAATAAATTGATAACCGAAGTATTCAAACCTCGGGTCGTCTTCTCAAGGAACTGCAGGGAAGTATGTTCTTATTATTGGTTATGGAGATTGTAAATTTGGGGTTTCAAGAATGAGGAACAAGTAATTTAATGACGAGTAAATTAAATGGCAATTAAAATAAATAAATAACTGTAAAATAGACTTTTGGCAAGGTATGAGAAATTGGAAGTCCAGTCTTAGCTATCCTCATCAATGATGATGAAAATTCAATCTTAATTCCACTTTGTTAACCCTTACTAAGGCAAAGGAAGGTCAAGGGATTAATTAGTACGATCTTCGGATCCTATTTATTTCCGGAGAAAAGATTGGGATTATTGAAGAACAATTCAATTAGCAAAGATAACAATTATCAAGCATGTTTGAGTTTGATAACTCCTGAGTTACTGATTTCTTAACCAAGACCAAAAAGGGGAAAAGTAAATCTACTGGAATAAAAATTCCTTCAGATGGGAAGCAACTGTAACATAAATAAAAGGAAGCAACAATAAACTGAAATACCTCAAATAACATTAATTCGAAAGAGTAATCTGTAACATGGAAGAATTCATAAACTAAATTGAGAAAGCAAGTAATGAAAAAGGAATATTGAACCTGATAAAAAGGTAATCCTTAAAGAAAATAAAATCCTAAATCTAAATCCTAATCCTAAAGAGAGAGGAGAGAACCTCTCTCCAACTAAACCTAAATCATGGAAAATGACTAAAATTGGAGACTCTCCTTCGAATGGATGCATTCCCTCACTTCATAACCTCTGGTCTATGCCTTCTGGACTTGGATTTGGGCCAAAAAGGGCTTCAGAATTCGCTATGAGCATTTTCTACAATTTCTGGTGTGTGGCCTCTGTCACGCGTCCGCGTGGGTCACGCGGTCGTGTCAATTGGAGTTTTGCTAGTCGCGCGATCACGTCAGTCATGCGGCCGCATCATAGATGTTCTTCTTTAGGCGCGCGGTCGCGTCAGTCATGTGGCCGCGTCGTTGCTTCTTCGCGCTTGGCATGCGGCCGCGTCGTCCATGCGGTCGCGTCGCTGCCAGTTTCTTCACAAACTCCGTTTTATGCTTTCCTTCCATTTTTGTATGTTTTCTTTCCATCCTTTAAGCCATTCCTGCCTTAGAATATCTGAAATTACTCAACACACAAATCACGGCATCGAATGGCAGTAAAAGATAATTAAAATTAATATTTTTAAAGTCTAGAAAACATATTTTTCACATACATCAGATAATAAGGAAGGGAAAGTAAAAACATACAGTTTCACATGCATAAGTGGGTAAAGGATTGAATAAAACACTCAGATTCAGCATAAATTATATCACAAAATATGGGTTTATTAACCTCCCCACACTTAAACAATAGCATGTCCTCATGCTAAATCCAAGATAAAGAGTAAGGTTAAAGTGGTGGAATGTCATGCAATGCAATTTAATCTAAATGCAACTAACTAAATGAATGATGCATCATGCAATTCTAATTTGTTATTCACTTGTATATAAAGCTTACATATAGTTAAATTAATTCACATTCTCAAGATATATATATATATATATATATATATATATATATAGCCAAACCTTAGATAATGATAAAGCACTTTTACAATTTGAGATGGGAGAGAAAAACATTTTATAAACTTGCAAGACAATTAATAATTTAAGCAGAGATATATGTTAATGAGTTAGTGAACCCTCACTGGATTTTTGTATTTACTCTCTAGTCACTCAGTGTTTATTGGGTTAATCACTCTATTCTTCTTTTCATTCTTTCTTTCTATAACCTTGTTCTTCATCTAACCAATCAACAATTATAGAATATAGGCATACAAAAATCATGAGGTCTTTAATTAAGGTTGTAATGGGGTAAAGGTAAAGGTAGGGGTATATGTATAAGGCTAAGTGAGCTAATAAGTGAATCCTTAATTAGTCTAAGATCTCACCTAACGTACATACTTTCTAAAGTAAAGCTTCTTCACCTATTTTCCCATATTTTTTCCACTTTTGATGTTACATGCTCATGCCTTATTTTAATTTTTATCCTATGTGCATTGTTTTCATTTTGCAATTGGGGAATTCTCTTGTATTCCCTTTATTCAAATAAAATAAATATTTTTTTAATGCACATGGTAATTTAATTATTTTGATTTCACATGAGCATGTTTCCCAAAAATTCTTAATTTGGAACATCTTTATTCTTTTCAACTTTCTACCCTGTTTTTCATCATCCATGTTCCCAATAGGTTTCCCCACACTTAAACAATACACAATTTCTATCTTAAGCTAACGAAGGATTCAACTTGGGATTTTTATTTTGTTTTTCTGCTTAAGGCTAGTAATATGGTTATAAAACAAGAGGGGATTTAAAGGCTCAAGGGGGCTAACAAAGGTGATGTAAAAGGTAGGATTTATTTGGGATAAGTGAGCTAAAATCAAACAATGGCCTCAATCACTTTCTTTGCATGTATCTATATTCTATAATCGGACATATAGATTAAAACAAAGTAAAAAACACCAGAATAAATAAGAAGGGCAAAACACACAGGAATAAAATATTATGCCTTAAATGTAACCATACAATGAAGCTCAAAACTCACAGGCTGCGTGTTCTCTAACTCAAAAATCATATATCATTCATATATGTCATGCAGGTTTAGTTAAAAATTCCCATTATTCTCAATGTAAAACTTAAGGTGGCTTTAAAGTTCTAGTGTTTCTCCTTGATGAAATGTTGTTAACTAACTAACATGTAATGCTATATATACAAGGTGTATGGATTTGATTCTGTTATGTTCAAGTCTCTAGTTTACTTCCTTTTTATATTTTTCAATTTAAACTAAGCTATCTTATGCTAAAAAGGGTAAACTATATTAATTAATCCACAATTTCTATAACTAATAAGTTAGAATTGCAAACTAAACTAAATGGCTAAAATATGAACTAAAGTGCAAAATGCAGAAACAGAGTAGAAATACATGAAAAGAGTAATGTATAAGTACCGAAAAAAATAAAAATAAAGAGAAAATACAGAAAAATAGCCAAAATAAAATAGAAGGGTCTGTAGTGGTTCACCAAAATATACGCCAGAGATGGCGACCTCCCCACACTTAAAATAAAGCATCGTCCCCGATGCTCACTCAAGCAGGGTGTGAAGGGGTGTCATCACTGGAAGGATGGGTATCCGGAGTCTCTGTGGTGGTGGTATGTGGATCTACAAACTGGATGAGGGTATGAGGATCTGTCTGCTGCAGAGGAGGATCTGACTGGATAGGAATATCAGGATCTGTGGCCTGTATCCGATGTGGCACCTCAGTGTGTGACATAGCCTTCTCCGGGCCTGCCTGCTCAGCCTGTGTGGGTGCCGGCTCCTCATGATCGAATGCCTTCGCCTCAGATGTATCAGAAGGGGTGTCAGGCTCGGAGGGGATGTCGTCGCCGGACCGGATCATCAACTTGAGGTGCTCATAGCGTCGCTTGCTGCGACGCTCCATACGGTCCAAGTGGGCGAACAGTCGATACACCAAATGGTAAATAGGCTCATGAGTAGCTGGAGGAGCAGTGGGCGGGGTAGGTGCAGCGGTGGAAGAAGAGGGGGCAGCTGAAGGTGTGGCTGTCTCATCTGAAGGAGTAAGAAAATCAGGTCTGTAGCCCAAGGCCAGAAAGTTCCTGCTGTGAGGGATAATCTTCCTGCATTTTACAGCAGGTGGCCTCTCATCAGCATCCTCCCACGGTACGTCAGCTCGACGTCCGAGCTGGGTAATCAGATATGGAAAGGGGAGAGTGCCTCGGATGTGGACCCTGGCCATGTAGGACCGGATAAAACGTGGAGGTACAGGTCCTTACCCTCCATCACACACCAAAGGAGGGTGATCATAGCGGCCGGTATCTCTGTCTCATGGGTACTCGGCATAACATAGTTGCTTAAGATCTGATGCCATAGCCGAGCCTCATCATTTAAGTAAATCCGCTTGATTCTCTTAGGCATGGTGGTGTCCTGACTCATTTCCCATGGAACAGTCGGGTCAAGGGTTATCCTTGCCTTGACAGCATCCCAATCAAATTGCATGAAACGCATGTCCTCCTCAGCCTTCTTGTACCCATCAGGCTGATCGGATTTATGCGGAAGCTGTAAAATATCCTCAATGGCCTCTTCAGTGACCAGAATCTGCTTCTCTCTTAGGATCACTGCATCTAGGGAAGTTTTGAAGTAATTGCAGTAAAATTCCCTTACCCAAGATGTATTGACCTCTGAAAGTTTTCTCTCCAGGAAGAACCAGCCTCTTTCTTTGATCTGATCAGAGGTGTGCTGCTGGAGTTCTTTTGGGATTTTCAGAGTCCGCTCTTAGTACAGGTTCCTGGAGGTTGCAAACGCCGGATATTTCAACTCGCAGTATCGGTTTGCAAACTTTATGGGATCAGTAGCAAGGAGTAGATGGTCAGCCTTCTCCTGCACGGTAAAGTGTTTCTCCCGCTAGGAGGCATCATGCATGAGATCTATGATAGACATAGAAGATTCTCCTCTTTTACGTTTGTCAGTAGTTGCCTTTGCTTTTCCCTTTCTCTGGGAGGCAGACATCCTGAAAAATAGAAAACCAGGATATAATAGAAACAAGAAAACAAATAGGCAAATAGTCAAAAGAAACACAAAGTGGCAAATGAGAAATAGAATGAGGAAAATGAGTTAAGTAAATGTGCATTAAGGATTGTATAGGAGTTAAAAGTTCGAAAGGAAGAATTGACAATCCAAAATGTAATAGAAGGCATGTTAATTAGGAAAAATTATCAGTATGCCATGGTCAGAAGGTTAAAAGAAAGTGAAAAACCAGAAGAGATGTTTTAAAAGGTTAGTTTGGTTAGAATTGAAAAAGTGTTTAGGAAGTTAAAATTAGTGAGTTAGTGAAAAATGGGTTAAGGTAAGTGGCATAAGGATAAGTTTCTAAGTAACAAGCATTCATAATTAGAAGCTACAGGTAACTCATAACCAAACAAGGAAAACAGGTTGATGTTGATTCAGATAGATATAGAAATAGCAAAAATTGGAATCAAACATCAAAAATGCAATTTATAAACCAGGAGATCAAAGAGAATAAGAATGTGTGCCCTGGCATTCATGAATTGGTTTGGGGGAATCTAAGGAAAGCACAGTTGAAAATGCCAAAACCAAGACAAGAATGGAAACATTTTGCAGAAATTTGGACAGCATTTCGGCTAAAATTGGATTGTCTCGGAAAATAAACAGCAATAAAACAGTTCATATGAATGAAAATTAAAACATAGCTGCAATCACATATAAGGAGTATGAACATGAAAAGGCAATGTAAAAAGCAGCATGAAACAAGAAAGTACAGCATATGAGTAATAGCAGCATCACAGAAACATCAGAATTGCGAAAATCATAAAACAAGAAACACGAACAGCGCAATTATCAGGCCTAAATCCACTAACCACATCCTAGGCTACCTAACAACCTAAAATCCACTACAACATGCATATCTAACTAACCTAATGATGAACATAAATAGAAAAATATGAAATTAACTATGAATGACAGATGGGTGGCGTTCGTCGGAACCTGGTAGGCGAATTAAGGAGAGTGGGGTAGAGAGGTGATTGGGGGATAGTGGTGGTGGCGTCTGGCACGGCAGAGGAGGGTGGCGCGGCGGTGGTGGCTGCTGTTTGGGGGCAGGGAGGGAAAGGTAGGGGTAATGGGGGTATTGGGGGATAGGGAGAGGAAGGGTGGTGGGTGGCGGCGGGGTCTGGGTGGTCGGCGGGGTAGCGGCCGTTCAGTGATGGTGGCTGGGTGGTTGTGGTGTGATCGGAGAAGGAGAGAGGGAGGAGAGGGGTTTGGGGGGGAGGGGGTGACGCGAATGGGTAGGGTTCGCGTGACTGGGGGGTTAGTAAATTTGAATCCACGCGATTGCGTGGGGCACGCGGTCGCATGGCCGGGGTGAAATGGGGGTTGACGCGATCGCTTGGCTGACGCGATCGCATGGGATTGGTAAATAATGAATGGCGCGATCGCGTAGGCGACGCGATCGCGTCACTGGAAATCGTGCGAAACGCACAATTCCAGCGTCGCTTCAGCGCAACTCTCCTTGACGGAATTCTCCACAATTCTGGATTCAGGTGGCGGTTCGGCATCTCCTAAATCTTCAACCAACTCTTCTTCTTCTACAATGACAGCTTCCTCTGTTTGTTCCAGTACGAAGTTTTGCTCTATGCTGTCCACTGGAGTTTCTTGTGTCTTCTTCACAATACATTCTTCGTTAGATTCTCCACATGAAGCTATGGGAGTTTGTTGAGTGTCCAAACGTCTGGAAGATAATTGATTTATTGCTTGCTCCAGTTGATGAAGGGTTGCATTAAATTATTTTACTGATTCTTCGAGGTGAACCTGTGATTCTGGGCTTGATGGACATGGACATGGTGTATAGGGGAGTGGTGGTTCTTGGGAGTAATTGGATTGGCATTGGGGTGGATAAGGATCATGTGGTAGTGAATGGTGAAAAGAAGCTTGTGAGTATGGTGGATTGAGGTTGTGTTGAAGGGATGGTCTCTGAGCACAGGGTGGGGCTTGTTGGTAGCTACAAGGTGGTCCACCAAATCTATCAATTGGGCATGCATTGTAAAATGGTCTTTGTCCATGATATCTAGGAGGATGTTATTGCCTAAAGGGTTGATCAGATCCTCGTGGCTCCATCCATCTTTGATTGCTTAGACCTTGATGCATAGTCCTGTTATAGTTTCCATTCCTTGCAACAAAATTAGAACCAAACTCAAAGCGAGAGGGGTGAGAATTCATAGTAGCTATCAGAAATAAGAGGGAAGGGAAAGAACAAATAAACAAGTAAAAGAAATATATATTTTTTTTGAAAAATATTTACAATAACCAATAATAAGGCACACGTTTGCAATTCCCCGGCAACGGTGCCATTTTGAAGAACGGAAGATTGATGGTTTAAAAGTTATGGTAAACTCACGTTGCAAGTATAGTTACTAAACCAAGCAATCAACCTTTCTTGCAAACGTTTTGGTTGTCACAAGTAACAAACCCCTAAATAAATTGATAACCGAAGTATTCAAACCTCGGGTCGTCTTCTCAAGGAACTGCAGGGAAGTATGTTCTTATTATTGGTTATGGAGATTGTAAATTTGGGGTTTCAAGAATGAGGAACAAGTAATTTAATGACGAGTAAATTAAATGGCAATTAAAATAAATAAATAACTGTAAAATAGACTTTTGGCAAGGTATGAGAAATTGGAAGTCCAGTTTTAGTTATCCTCATCAATAATGATGAAAATTGAATCTTAATTCCACTTTGTTAACCCTTACTAAGGCAAAGGAAGGTCAAGGGATTAATTAGTCTGATCTTCGGATCCTATTTATTTCCGGAGAAAAGATTGGGATTATTGAAGAACAATTCAATTAGCAAAGATAACAATTATCAAGCATGTTTGAGTTTGATAACTTCTGAGTTACTGATTTCTTAACCAAGACCAAAAAGGGGAAAAGTAAATCTATTGGAATAAAAATGCCTTCAGATGGAAAGCAACAGTAACATAAATAAAAGAAAGCAACAATAAACTGAAATACCTCAAATAACATTAATTTGAAAGAGTAATTTATAACATAGAAGAATTCATAAACTAAATTGAGAAAGCAAGTAATGAAAAAGGAATATTGAACCTGATAAAAAGATAATCCTTAAAGCAAATAAAATCCTAAATCTAAATCCTAATCTTAAAGAGAGAGGAGAGAACATCTCTCCAACTAAACTTAAATCATGGAAAGTGACTAAAATTGGAGACTCTCCTTCGAATGGATGCATTCCCTCACTTCATAACCTCTGGTCTATGCCTTCTGGACTTGGATTTGGGCCAAAAAGGGCTTCAGAATTTGCTATGAGCGTTTTCTACAATTTCTGGTGCGTGGTTGCATCAGTCATGCGGCCGCGTCATAGGTGTTCTTCTTTAGGCGCGCGGTCGTATCAGTCATGCGGCCGCGTCGCTGCTTCTTCGTGCTTGGCATGCGGCCGCGTCGTCCATGCGGTCGCGTCGCTGCCAGTTTCTTCACAAACTTCGTTTTATGCTTTCCTTCTATTTTTTGTATGTTTCCTTTCCATCCTTTAAGCCATTCCTGCCTTAGAATATCTGAAATTACTCAACACACGAATCACGGCATCAAATGGCAATAAAAGATAATTAAAATTAATATTTTTAAAGTCTATAAAATATGTTTTTCACATACATCACATAATAAGGAAGGGAAAGTAAAACCATACAGTTTCACATGCATAAGTGGGTAAAGAATTGAATAAAACACTCAGATTCAGCACAAATTATATCACAAAATATGAGTTTATCAATCTTCAATCTCTGAAATAGGATTTTGGCCTTGTTGGAATTGGGTTGAGAGTGGCTCCAGTTGGTTTCAATTGCTATTGAGAAGAGATCTGTTCGAATTGTGCGTTCTGGTACTTCACGTTGGAGTCAACGTTTGATGGCCAATGTTGACTCAAATGCCATTTAGAACAAAACTAGAAAAACCAGAAAGCTTGCTGTCCCTGGCGTTTGACTCAACGTTGGAGGGCCAACGTTCTGATTACCCACGCGTACATGTGCTTTACGCTAAGGCGTGAAATCTAAAATTTTGCTTGTTCACGCATACGCGTGCACCACGCTCACGCGTGAAGGCTGAGATTTTGCTTCTTTACACGTGCGCGTACACCATGCTTTCACGTCAGTTGCCCTTTTTCTTATCGACGCGTACGCGTCATTGTCGCGTACGCATGGATTCAAGTTTTTCAATTCCAAATTCTGGGCTTGGCATTGCGGACATTGGAGGGAACATTTGAGGCAACGTTGGACCTCCAACATTCGCTTTGTGACGCGTACGCGTGATCCACGCATAGGCGTGGATGGTCATTTTTGCCATTCTACGCGTGCGCGTGACGCACGCTTGCGCGTGGATAAAAAAGTTTTGCTACGCGTACACGTCACTCAAAATTTATTTAGCTCCAGAATTGAATTTTTCATTACAACGTTGGGGGTAACGTTGGATGTCCAATGCTCCCTCAAATGTGAACACCAGCACACATGCAGAGGACTGCTATGCCTTTTGATGAGCGGATAATTTATACGCTTTTTGGCATTATTTTTAGGTAGTTTTTAGTAAGTTCAAGCTACTTTTAGGGATGTTTTCATTAGTTTTTATGTTAAATTCACATTTCTAGACTTTACTATGAGTTTGTATATTTTTCTGTGATTTCAGGTAATTTCTGGCTGAAATTGAGGGACTTGAGCAAAACTCTGAAAAAGGCTGACAAAAAGGACTGCTGATGCTGTTGGAATCTGACCTCCCTGCACTCAAAATGGATTTTCTGGAGATATAGAACTCCAAATGGCGCGCTCTCAACGGCGTTGGAAATTAGACATCCAGAGCTTTCCAGCAATATATAATAGTCCATACTTCATTCGGAAATTGACGACGTAACTTGGCGTTGAACGCCAAGTACATGCTGCTGTCTGGAGTTAAACGCCAGAAAAACGTCATGATCCGGAGTTGAACGCCCAAAACATGTCATAACTTGGAGTTCAACTCCAAGAGAAGCCTCAGCTCATGGATTGATCAAGCTCAGCCCAAACATACACCAAGTGGGCCCCGGAAGTGGATTTATGCATCAATTACTTACTCATGTAAACCCTAGGAGCTAGTTTATTATAAATAGAACATTTAACTAATGTATTTGACATCTTGGGACGATTAGTTCTCAGATCATGGGGGCTGGCCATTCGGCCATGCCTGAACCTTTTACTTATGTATTTTCAACGGCGGAGTTTCTGCACACCATAAATTAAGGGTGTGGAGCTCTGCTGTACCTCAAGTTTCAATACAATTACTATTACTTTTTATTCAATTCTATCTTATTCTTATTCCAAGATATTCATTCGCACCCAAGAACATGATGAATGTGATGATTATGTGACGCTCATCATCATTCTCACCTATGAACGCACGTGATTGACAACCACCTCCGTTCTACATGCAACCGAGCTTGAATGTGTATCTTTTAGATTCCCCAACAGAATCTTCGTGGTATAAGCTAGATAGATGGCGGCATTCATGAGGATCCGGAAAGTCTAACCTTGTCTGTGGTATTCCGAGTAGGATCCTGGGAATCCGGAAAGTCTAACCTTGTCTGTGGTATTCCGAGTAGGATTCCGGTAATGAATGACTGTGACGTGCTTCAGACTTGCAAGTGCTGGGCGTTAGTGACAGACGCAAAAGAATCAAGGGATTCTATTCCAGCAGGAGCGGGAACCAACCAGTGATTAGCCGTGCTGTGACAGAGCGCGTGAGTGTAGTTTTCACTGCGAGGATGGGATGTAGCCTTCGGCCAGTGTGATGCCTCCAGACGATTAGCCATGCGAGTGACAGTGCAGAGGACCATTTTCCAGAGAGGATACAAAGTAGCCATCGTCGAACGGTGAACCCCTATACATAGCTTGCTATGGAAAGGAGTAAGAAGGATTGAGTTGAAGCAATAGGAAAGTAGGCGTTCTTGAGCCATACAGTATCTCCATTCGCTTATCTGAAATTCCCACCAATGAATCTGCATAAGTATTCTATCCCTTTTATTATTTCTATTTTATTATTAATTTTCGAAACCATAAACAAATTTAATCTGCCTAACTGAGATTTACAAGGTGACCATAGCTTGCTTCATACCAACAATCTCTGTGGGATCGACCCTTACTCGCATAAGGTTTATTACTTGGACGACCCAGTACACTTGCTGGTTAGTTGAACGGAGTTGTGTCTATAAAACCCGGTTAATTAACGGCTAATTAACCCGTAAATGAGAATTTATTCTAGAAAGCCTAAAATGTGATTTTTATGGCTAAATATGATAGAGGAGACTGAGACGAGAATTTTGGTACCAATTTTATAGAATTCGGACCAAGATTGGACCGAACGGGCCAAACCGGGCCAATTGGACCCAAAGTGGGCCCTTGGCCCAACATAACTCAACCAAAACCCTAGTTTTCAGCACTCTCTCTCCTCATTTGTTACACACACAAGCTGAAATTAGAAAGAAAGGGAGGAAGAACACTCTCTCAAGTTCTCTCCCTTGGTTGATCTTCAAACCACCATAACTTTTGATCTAGAGCTCCGATTGCCGCCCCGTTTGCGGCCACGCGTTCACCGCGGAGAGCTCTACAAAACCCATATAATCAATCTTGAGGTAGGCCACGTGTTGCTGTTCGAAATCTCAGCCCTTATTTTCGAGTTTCATGGGTTAAATGTTGAGATTTTGGGTTCTTTGATATTATAGGACCCAACTCTCTTGAAGGAGAAGGTTAATCTTGTCTCCTTGGACCTTGGGTGTGGTAAGATTCTCAACCCTAGTGTATTTTGTTGTTTTATGATGTTTGGGTTTTGAGATGTTGTGTATGGGTATGATGGTTGTGGCTTAGGTTGTGTATGTGGGGATATTGGAGCTTGATTGGTGACTTGACAAGCTTGGAAAGGGTTTGGTGGTGAAAAATCTGTTCTTGGAGGTGTTGAGGCCTTGAGAGCTTGTGGATAAGTGGTTTGGAAGTGCTCCGGTGGAGCTTGGGAAAATCGGCTAAGGTATGGTTTCGGTTTCCCGTATCTAATATGTAATGTGGTAGGAAATACTTAGGCTAGAGGCCCTAAGATAGGCATTGAATGGTTGATGTTGTTGAATGGTTGATATATATGATGTGGTCATATATGTGATGATCATTATTGATGCCTTGGTGGTATGATGCATGAGAAATATGCATGTTGTGATATATGCTTGATAATTGGTTATGGTTGAATTGTGGGTTGAACCATGCTGATGGTGAGTGTGATATTGATTGTGTACAATAATGGTTTATTGGAACTGGTGTTGTTGAAAATTGGCATGAGGAATAGTATATGATATGTCAATATGTTTGAGTTTGAGCCACTTGGGTGAAGTGGGCTAAAATGATGAGATAGTGATTGTATATATTGTGGTAATGTGTCAATGTGTGAGTTGAGGAGGCTTGACGTTGAGTTTGATACATTTTGATTGATTTCAAAGAAAAGGGATGAAATTGGCATGTTTTGATTGACTTTGAAAGGAGTTGAAAATGGTTTGTTTTGAAAATGGCATATTGTGGTTTTGTATGAAAATATGGTTTTTGGGCATACTTTGATGGGACATAACTTGGACTACGGATCTCTGTTTTGTACCAAATCTATTTAGAAATGAAATTGGATCCGGGATGTCCATGCCGTTCGAAGAACGGGTGAAAAACGATTTAAAATGAGGAAGTTATGTCCGTTGGAAGATTGGGATTTAAATCTGTGAAATTCTGCAGCTTTTAACTTAGAAAATTTTTAGCAGAATGACCCCTTGCGCGTGGGCGCACCTGGCGCGTACGCGCCGATCTTCCGAAAAGTGCCATCCACGCGTACGCGTGATGTGCGCGGGCGCGCCGATTGTGCTGCACCCAATGCCCAGCCATTTTCCCGAGAGTTATGCCAGAACTGTGCCGGTGTTGTGCCTGGGGCACGAGAACACCCGCGCGTACGCGTGGTTGACGCGTGCGCGTCGATGGGCAAGTTTGGAATCCACGCGTTAGCGTGCACGACGCTTGCGCGCCGATGAGTTTTTGAGGCCATCCACGCGTGCGCGTGGAGTGCGCGTACGCGTGGCCCTGTTTTCATCCCAAAGTTGATTTTTGAGTTTTAAAAGCCAAATCTCATACTTCTAAGCCTCCGATCTCACCATTCATGTCTTAAATCATCATAATATGCCTAGCTATTAGAAAGGGGCTAGTGAATGTGATAACTTGCGAGTGAAGCAAGGAAAAATGGATGATCAATGAGGATCAAGATGATTATGTGAGATGCGGAGGATGGTGGTGGAAGTGTTTGTTATGCCATGGGCCGAAAGGCTGTAATTGTTAATGAAATGGCTGGTTATGGATTTAACCGTGAGCCGGAATAGCTGTGTATGCTATGAATATTGGCTGGTTATGGATTTAACCGTGAGCCGGAATGGCTGATATGGATGTTGATCCATGGATGAGAATTCATGCATGTTGATGCTGAATTATTGATAATTGTGATTTGCACTTCCACTATCTGAGGTACGAGTTTCCTTGGGTAGTAGCAGTGGCTAGCCACCACGTGCTCCAGGTTGAGACTTGATACTCTGTTGACCCTATGTCGTAAGTGTGGCCGGGCACTGTGAAAGACCCGGATGAGCTCGCCCCCGAAACATTCACCAGTGAGGGTGATGGATATGGATCATGTTTATGATCAAGTTTATAACGAGTATAACTCGAGTTGGGGATGCGCGACAGAGGGACAGTCCAATGGTTAGCGACCAGGACTTGTCGGGTTGGCTCTATAACCGACAAGATGATATCATCGGCCACTAGGGACAGGCATTCATCATATGCATGCTATGTGAATTGTTTGAGATTGCCTATTTGACTGCATATTACTTGCTAATTGTCTAGATGTCTTAACTGCTACTATTTGTATAATCTTTGTTTGATATATCTGTGTTTGCTATAATATACTCCTGCTGGTGGTTGGGAGGTTTGAAGGAATTGGAAAGGGAAGTATTAGTTAGACTGAAGAATCTTTAGTCAGATGCCCTTATATGGTTTAGCTTGTTTATAAGCTTTGATATTATCTGGAGGAAGTTATAGGATTGCCTTTGGCTTTCCTCTATTATTATGTATTATATATGTGGAAGCTGTTACCATGCTGGGGACCTCTGGTTCTCACCCATGCGGATTTTGTGGTTTTCAGATGCAGGACGTGAGGTGTCCCGCTGATGCATGCTGGAGACTTCTATGTTGCGAAGATCCTTTGTTCTCGGGGCTATGTTTTGGTTTATATGTTTTGCTTAGATACTTTTCTCTCCATTAAATAATACACACTGTGATGACTCCTCTTATGGGAGATTTTGGAGAATAGGTTTTATGTATTTGTGTCCCTTTGGGTTTCCTTGGGGTTTTCCTTATTTTTATCATATGTATATATTGTTATGCTCGGACCGGTTATCTTCGCAGCCGGATCTTGAGTCTTGATATTCCTGTTTTTGACACTCTTTTGTATATATATAATCTCGCGTTGGTTCATCCTTAATCGTTACGTTTTCGATCGGAGTGTTACGCTTTAGAGTTGCGGTTTTTGTTTACCCCTTTTTCTACAAAGGCTCCTAGTTATAATCAATTATTCATACTACTATACGTACTAAATTTTTATTTTAGAGGTCGTAATACCTTGCCATCTCTGAATTATGACTTAAGCATAAGACTCTGTATGGTAGGGTGTTACATTTATGGTATCAGAGCAGTTCGTTCCTGTAGAGCCTGAGGGATGGACTGACTATGCTTCTGTGCATTCTCTGTGTGTGTGTTATGTGCTATTAGTATATCTACTTGATATAATTGGCATAAACGTTCATGAGCATGCATTTGGGACTTTGAAGTACTAGACTTCCGATATTGAGACTGATCAACTTAATATCGATTGTTTGGTATGTATAGGAACCAGATGGCGCCTCGTGGACGCGGTAGAGGTAGTGCGAGAGGTCGTACGAATGCTCATGCACCAGAGAATAACCCTAATGACCCGGTGAACTTTATGGCTGCGTTGGAGAACATGGCTGCTGCTATGCAAGCCACTGCTGAAGCTCTTGGCCAACAGATGAACAACCATGGTAATGATGGAGGTGGAGTTCAGGGCCCGATGACCTTGGCAAACTTTTTGAAGGTTAATCCGCCTAAGTTCAAGGGAACTACTAGCCCGACTGAGGCTGATACATGGTTTCAGGCTATAGAGCGAGCATTACAAGCACAAGTGGTACCTGAAGGACAGCGTGTCGAGTTTGCCACTTATATGCTCACCGGTGAGG
Source organism: Arachis stenosperma (assembly GCF_014773155.1). Classification (NCBI taxonomy): domain Eukaryota; kingdom Viridiplantae; phylum Streptophyta; class Magnoliopsida; order Fabales; family Fabaceae; genus Arachis; species Arachis stenosperma. The sequence goes on from NC_080378.1 coordinate 33,595,612, forward strand.
CGTCGCATTGGTGGCAAGGCATCCGACGTCTTCTGCAGCAGGGTGATGACTATATCACTTGGAATGTCTTCCAAGAAGAGTTCTATAAGAAGTACTTTCCGACTTCTGCTAGGACGACTAAGGAACTTGAATTGTTACAGCTGAAGCAGGGTGCTATGTCCATATCAGAGTATACTGACAAGTTTGAGGAGCTGTTCAGGTTCTCTCGTATGTGCCAAGGGACCCCGGTAGAATATGAGGAATGGAAGTGTGTTAAGTATGAAGGAGGACTCCGGAGTGATATCTTCAGTTCAGTGGGACCAATGGAGATTAGGACTTTCTCCGAATTGGTGAACAACTGTAGGGTTGCTGAAGAGTGTGTGAAAAGGGCAACCGCAGAGAAAGGGAGTCAAAGGGGATCATTCCCACAGAACCGAGGGAAGAGCTTTGCACCTAGAGGTTCGTCTTTCAAGAGGGGAAGCTCTTTTAGGAGGCCCAACAACAACAACAACTCCCAAGGGAGGAAGTTTGGGAAGCAGCCTCAGAACGATCAAGCTTGTGCTAGATGTGGGAGTCACCATCCAGGAGCACCATGCAAGGCCGGATGGGGTTTGTGCTACAATTGTGGAAAAGCGGGGCATAAAGCCGCCAATTGTCTGGAAAGGCAAAAACAAGGTGCTGGGAAGGCACAACAGACTGGTCGGGTGTTCACCACTTCAGCTGTAGGAGCTGAGGGATCTGAGACACTCATTCGAGGTAACTGTGAATTAGCTGGTCAAACTTTAAATGCTTTATTTGATTCGGGAGCATCACATTCATTTATTGCATTTGAGAAAGCTCATGAGTTAGGATTGAAGATTGTAACCTTAGGTTATGACCTAAAGGTATATAATGCTACCCATGAAGCCATGGTAACTAGGCTAGGATGTCCGGAAGTTTCCCTTAGATTCAAGCAGCGTGATTTTGTTCATGATTTAATCTGCTTGCCGATGATTGGTCTTGATCTTATCTTGGGATTGGACTGGTTATCTAAGAACCATGTTCTGCTTGATTGTTCTACAAAGTCGGTGTACTTTATGCCGGAAGATACTGAAGGACCGGTCGTGGTGAATAATTATTACTTGAATTCGATGATGGTGAATTGTTCCGGAACCGAATGTCAGGGTATCTTGTTGTTAGCCGCGGGTGTTTCAGGTGATGATCAAAGGTTGGAGCAGATTCTGGTAGTGTGTGAGTTTCCGGAAGTGTTTCCCGATGATATTGATGAGTTTCCACCTAACCGAGAAGTTGAGTTTGCTATTGAGTTGGTGCCCGGGGCGGGACCAATCTCAAGTGCTCCTTATAGGATGTCACCGTTAGAGATGAACGAGTTAAAGTCTCAGTTAGAGAATTTGTTGGGAAAGAATTTCATACGACCAAGTGTTTCTCCGTGGGGTGCTCCAGTGTTACTGGTGAAGAAGAAAGATGGGAGTATGCGGCTCTGTGTGGATTACAGGCAGTTGAACAAGGTTACAATAAAGAATAAGTACCCATTGCCGAGAATTGATGATCTCATGGATCAGTTACAAGGAGCTGGAGTTTTCTCTAAGATTCATTTGCGATCCGGTTATCACCAGATAAGGGTGAGGGGTGAGGATATCCCTAAGACCGCTTTCAGGACTCGTTATGGTCATTACGAGTACACTGTGATGTCTTTTGGGTTGACGAACGCTCCTGCGGTATTCATGGATTACATGAATAGAGTCTTCCGTCCGTTTTTGGATAAATTCGTTGTTGTCTTCATTGATGACATACTAATTTATTCCAAGACTAAAGAAGAGCATGCGGAACATTTGAGGACCGTATTGCAGATTCTAAAGGAGAAGAAACTTTATGCAAAACTGTCTAAGTGTGAGTTTTGGAAGACTGAGGTGAAGTTTTTGGGCCATGTGGTGAGTAAGAAGGGAATAGCAGTAGATCCAACTAAGGTGGAGGCGGTGATGGACTGGAAACAACCAACCACCATAACAGAGATAAGGAGTTTTCTGGGTCTAGCTGGCTATTACCGAAGGTTTATCAAGGGCTTTTCACAGATAGCTCTGCCATTGACAAAGTTAACCCGCAAGGACACTCCGTTTGTTTGGACTCCGGAATGCGAGGAGAGCTTCCAGACATTGAAGAAAAAGTTAACTACTGCACCTGTGTTAGTGTTACCCGAGCCGAATGAGCCTTTTGAGGTGTATTGTGACGCCTCGTTGAAGGGTTTAGGGTGCGTGCTGATGCAGCATCGTAATGTGGTGGCGTATGCCTCACGACAGTTGAGACCTCATGAGGTTAGTTACCCTACGCACGATTTGGAACTCGCTGCGGTTGTGTTTGCCTTGAAGGTGTGGAGACATTATCTCTATGGGGTTAAGTTCCAAGTTTTCTCTGATCATAAGAGCTTGAAGTATCTCTTTGATCAGAAAGAGCTCAATATGAGGCAGAGGAGGTGGATGGAATTGTTGAAAGACTACGACTTTGAGTTACATTACCATCCGGGAAAGGCGAACGTGGTGGCGGATGCGTTAAGTCGGAAGTCGTTATGTGCAGCTTGGATGATGCTCCAAGAGGAGAAGTTGCTCAAGGGATTCGAGAGTCTAAAAATTGGTACTCGAGAAGTATCCGGAACTTTGTGTTTGAGCCGATTAGAGATCTCAAGTGATTTCAAGTCCGAACTCCTAAAGGCTCATCAAAATGATGAAGCATTATGGAAAGTGTTACCGGCCATTGAGCAAGGGAAACAGTGGAGAGTGTCGGAAGAAAAAGATGGGTTATGGAGATTCAAGGGTAGAATCATTGTGCCGGATGTTGGCACTTTGAGGCAAGATATCTTAAAGGAGGCACACAAAAGCGGATTCTCCATTCACCCGGGAAGTACTAAGATGTATCATGATTTAAAGGCGATGTTTTGGTGGCCGGGTATGAAGAATGATGTGGCGGAGTATGTTTCAAAGTGCTTAACTTGTCAAAAGGTAAAGATTGAACATCAAAAGCCCGCCGGTATGTTGCAACCTTTAGAGATTCCACAATGGAAGTGGGAAAGTATTGCAATGGACTTTGTGTCAGGATTGCCAAGGACTAGGGCTGGTTTTGATGCTGTTTGGGTGATTGTGGACCGATTGACGAAGTCAGCTCACTTTTTGCCCATTCGGATGACTTACACCCTTGAGGAGCTAGCACGGTTATACATAAAGGAGATTGTGAGACTTCATGGTGTACCTGCTACTATAATCTCTGATAGAGATCCTCGTTTCACTTCAAGATTTTGGGGTGCATTTCAGAAGGCTTTTGGAACCCGATTAAGCTTGAGCACGGCTTACCATCCTCAAACAGATGGTCAATCTGAGAGGACAATCCAAACACTAGAGGATATGTTGAGAGCTTGTGTTTTGGACCAACCGGCGAGTTGGGATCGGTATATGCCATTGGTGGAGTTTGCATACAATAATAGTTATCATGCGAGCATCGGGATGGCTCCGTATGAGGCCTTGTATGGGAGAAAATGTCAATCTCCGCTATGTTGGTATGAGGCTGGAGAGAAAAGCTTGTTGGGGCCAGAAATGATAGCTGAGACTACTGAACAAGTCAAGAAAATCCGAGATAGGATGCTCACGGCGCAGAGTCGTCAAAAGAGTTACGCCGATCAAAGGCGAAAGCCCTTAGAATTTGAGGAAGGAGATCATGTTTTCCTTAAGGTCACTCCGACTACAGGAGTAGGTAGGGCGATTAAGGCAAAGAAGTTGAATCCTCGATACATTGGTCCATTTCAAATCCTAGAAAGGATTGGACCGGTGGCGTATCGGATGGCTCTACCACCTCATCTTTCGAACCTGCACGACGTGTTTCACGTGTCGCAGCTTCGGAAGTACACTCCTGATGCTAGTCATGTGTTGGAACCTGAATCGGTTCAGTTGAGGGAAGATTTGACGTTTCCAGTGGCTCCGGTCAGAATTGATGATACTAGTATCAAACGGTTGCGTGGAAAAGATGTTTCACTAGTCAAAGTGGCATGGAGTCGAGGCGGTGTTGAGGAACACACTTGGGAACTTGAGTCAGAGATGCGATCGGATTATCCGCATTTATTCTCAGGTAATTGCATTTGAATTTTGTGGGCAAAATTCCCAATTAGGTGGGTAGAATGTAAAACCCGGTTAATTAACGGCTAATTAACCCGTAAATGAGAATTTATTCTAGAAAGCCTAAAATGTGATTTTTATGGCTAAATATGATAGAGGAGACTGAGACGAGAATTTTGGTACCAATTTTATAGAATTCGGACCAAGATTGGACCGAACGGGCCAAACCGTGCCAATTGGACCCAAAGTGGGCCCTTGGCCCAACATAACTCAACCAAAACCCTAGTTTTCAGCACTCTCTCTCCTCATTTGTTACACACACAAGCTGAAATTAGAAAGAAAGGGAGGAAGAACACTCTCTCAAGTTCTCTCCCTTGGTTGATCTTCAAACCACCATAACTTTTGATCTAGAGCTCCGATTGCCGCCCCGTTTGCGGCCACGCGTTCACCGCGGAGAGCTCTACAAAACCCATATAATCAATCTTGAGGTAAGCCACGTGTTGCTGTTCTAAATCTCAGCCCTTATTTTCGAGTTTCATGGGTTAAATGTTGAGATTTTGGGTTCTTTGATGTTATAGGACCCAACTCTCTTGAAGGAGAAGGTTAATCTTGTCTCCTTGGACCTTGGGTGTGGTAAGATTCTCAACCCTAGTGTATTTTGTTGTTTTATGATGTTTGGGTTTTGAGATGTTGTGTATGGGTATGATGGTTGTGGCTTAGGTTGTGTATGTGGGGATATTGGAGCTTGATTGGTGACTTGACAAGCTTGGAAAGGGTTTGGTGGTGAAAAATCTGTTCTTGGAGGTGTTGAGGCCTTGAGAGCTTGTGGATAAGTGGTTTGGAAGTGCTCCGGTGGAGCTTGGGAAAATCGGCTAAGGTATCGTTTCGGTTTCCCGTATCTAATATGTAATGTGGTAGGAAATACTTAGGCTAGAGGCCCTAAGATAGGCATTGAATGGTTGATGTTGTTGAATGGTTGATATATATGATGTGGTCATATATGTGATGATCATTATTGATGCCTTGGTGGTATGATGCATGAGAAATATGCATGTTGTGATATATGCTTGATAATTGGTTATGGTTGAATTGTGGGTTGAACCATGCTGATGGTGAGTGTGATATTGATTGTGTACAATAATGGTTTATTGGAACTGGTGTTGTTGAAAATTGGCATGAGGAATAGTATATGATATGTCAATATGTTTGAGTTTGAGCCACTTGGGTGAAGTGGGCTAAAATGATGAGATAGTGATTGTATATATTGTGGTAATGTGTCAATGTGTGAGTTGAGGAGGCTTGACGTTGAGTTTGATACATTTTGATTGATTTCAAAGAAAAGGGATGAAATTGGCATGTTTTGATTGACTTTGAAAGGAGTTGAAAATGGTTTGTTTTGAAAATGGCATATTGTGGTTTTGTATGAAAATATGGTTTTTGGGCATACTTTGATGGGACATAACTTGGACTACGGATCTCTGTTTTGTACCAAATCTATTTAGAAATGAAATTGGATCCGGGATGTCCATGCCGTTCGAAGAACGGGTGAAAAACGATTTAAAATGAGGAAGTTATGTCCGTTGGAAGATTGGGGTTTAAATCTGTGAAATTCTGCAGCTTTTAACTTAGAAAATTTTTAGCAGAATGACCCCTTGCGCGTGGGCGCACCTGGCGCGTACGCGCCGATCTTCCGAAAAGTGCCATCCACGCGTACGCGTGATGTGCGCGGGCGCGCCGATTGTGCTGCACCCAATGCCCAGCCATTTTCCCGAGAGTTATGCCAGAACTGTGCCGGTGTTGTGCCTGGGGCACGAGAACACCCGCGCGTACGCGTGGTTGACGCGTGCGCGTCGATGGGCAAGTTTGGAATCCACGCGTTAGCGTGCACGACGCTTGCGCGCCGATGAGTTTTTGAGGCCATCCACGCGTGCGCGTGGAGTGCGCGTACGCGTGGCCCTGTTTTCATCCCAAAGTTGATTTTTGAGTTTTAAAAGCCAAATCTCATACTTCTAAGCCTCCGATCTCACCATTCATGTCTTAAATCATCATAATATGCCTAGCTATTAGAAAGGGGCTAGTGAATGTGATAACTTGCGAGTGAAGCAAGGAAAAATGGATGATCAATGAGGATCAAGATGATTATGTGAGATGCGGAGGATGGTGGTGGAAGTGTTTGTTATGCCATGGGCCGAAAGGCTGTAATTGTTAATGAAATGGCTGGTTATGGATTTAACCGTGAGCCGGAATAGCTGTGTATGCTATGAATATTGGCTGGTTATGGATTTAACCGTGAGCCGGAATGGCTGATATGGATGTTGATCCATGGATGAGAATTCATGCATGTTGATGCTGAATTATTGATAATTGTGATTTGCACATCCACTATCTGAGGTACGAGTTTCCTTGGGTAGTAGCAGTGGCTAGCCACCACGTGCTCCAGGTTGAGACTTGATACTCTGTTGACCCTATGTCGTAAGTGTGGCCGGGCACTGTGAAAGACCCGGATGAGCTCGCCCCCGAAACATTCACCAGTGAGGGTGATGGATATGGATCATGTTTATGATCAAGTTTATAACGAGTATAACTCGAGTTGGGGATGCGCGACAAAGGGACAGTCCAATGGTTAGCGATCAGGACTTGTCGGGTTGGCTCTATAACCGACAAGATGATATCATCGGCCACTAGGGACAGGCATTCATCATATGCATGCTATGTGAATTGTTTGAGATTGCCTATTTGACTGCATATTACTTGCTAATTGTCTAGATGTCTTAACTGCTACTATTTGTATAATCTTTGTTTGATATATCTGTGTTTGCTATAATATACTCCTGCTGGTGGTTGGGAGGTTTGAAGGAATTGGAAAGGGAAGTATTAGTTAGACTGAAGAATCTTTAGTCAGATGCCCTTATATGGTTTAGCTTGTTTATAAGCTTTGATATTATCTGGAGGAAGTTATAGGATTGCCTTTGGCTTTCCTCTATTATTATGTATTATATATGTGGAAGCTGTTACCATGCTGGGGACCTCTGGTTCTCACCCATGCGGATTTTGTGGTTTTCAGATGCAGGACGTGAGGTGTCCCGCTGATGCATGCTGGAGACTTCTATGTTGCGAAGATCCTTTGTTCTCGGGGCTATGTTTTGGTTTATATGTTTTGCTTAGATACTTTTCTCTCCATTAAATAATACACTGTGATGACTCCTCTTATGGGAGATTTTGGAGAATAGGTTTTATGTATTTGTGTCCCTTTGGGTTTCCTTGGGGTTTTCCTTATTTTTATCATATGTATATATTGTTATGCTCGGACCGGTTATCTTCGCAGCCGGATCTTGAGTCTTGATATTCCTGTTTTTGACACTCTTTTGTATATATATAATCTCGCGTTGGTTCATCCTTAATCGTTACGTTTTCGATCGGAGTGTTGCGCTTTAGAGTTGCGGTTTTTGTTTACCCCTTTTTCTACAAAGGCTCCTAGTTATAATCAATTATTCATACTACTATACGTACTAAATTTTTATTTTAGAGGTCGTAATACCTTGCCATCTCTGAATTATGACTTAAGCATAAGACTCTGTATGGTAGGGTGTTACAGTGTCCACTCGTGCCAATTTCAAATTCCATAAAAGTACAACTTAAAGAATAGTGATCACAATTTCGTCCACCAAGTTTTTGGCGCCGTTGCCGGGGATTGTTCGAGTCTGGACAACTGACGGTTCATCTTGTTGCTCAGATTAGGTAATTTTCTTTTCAAAAATCTTTTTCAAAAATTTTTCTTTTATTTTTCGTTTTTCCTAACATTATTTCCGAAAAAAATTAATAAAAATACAAAAAAAATAGAAAATCATAAAAATAAAAAATATTTTGTGTTTCTTGTTTGAGTCTTGAGTCAATTTTTAAGTTTGGTATCAATTGCATGCTTTAAAAATTTTTTCTTGCATTTTTCGAAAATCCCATGCATTCATAGTGTTCTTCATGATCTTCAAGTTGTTCTTGATAAGTCCTCTTGTTTGATCTTGATATTTTCTTGTTTTGTGTCTTTTCTTGTTTTTCATGTGCATCTTTGCATTCATGTTTTCCAAGCATTAAAAATTTCTAAGTTTGGTGTCTTGCATGTTTTCTTTGCATCAAAAAATTTTTCAAAATTATGTTCTTGATGTTCATCATGATCTTCAAAGTGTTCTTGGTGTTCATCTTGACATTCATAGCATTCTTGCATGCATTCATTGTTTTGATCTAAAAATTTCATGCATTGAGTATTTTTGTTGTTTTTCTCTCTCATAATTAAAAATTTAAAAATAAAAAAAATATCTTTTCCATATTTCCCTCCAAATTTTCGAAATTTTGGGTTGACTTGGTCAAAAAATTTTTTAAAATTAGTTGTTTCTTACAAGTCAAGTCAAAATTTCAATTTTAAAAATCTTATCTTTTCAAAATCTTTTTCAAAAATCATATCTTTTTCATTTTTTTTCTATTTTTCGAAAATTTCAAAAATTATTTTTCAAAATCTTTTTCTTATCTTTTATATCTAATTTTCGAAAATTAGCTAACAATTAATGTGATTGGTTCAAAAATTTGAAGTTTGTTACTTTCTTGATAAGAAATGTTCAATCTTTAAATTCTAGAATCTTATCTTGCAGTTTCTTGTTAGTTAAGTCATTTTAAAAAAATTAAATCTTTTTCAAAATATCTTTTTCTTAAAAATCTTATCTTTTTATCTTATCTTTTTCAAAAATTTGATTTCAAAAAAATATCTTATCTATCTTCTTATCTTCTTATCTTTTTAAAATTAAAATTTCAAATCTTTTTCAATCAACTAACTAACTTTTTGTTTGTTTCTTATCTTTTTCAAAACCACCTAAGTACTTTTCCCTCTTCAATTTTCGAAAATATCTCCCTCTCTTTTCAAAAATTCTTTTTAATTAATTAATTGTTTTAAATTTTAATTTCAATTATATTTTATCTTTAATTTTCCAAAATTACTAACCCTTTTTCAAAATTATTTTCGAATTCTCTTCCTTTTCTTTTCTTCTTCTATTTAATTATTTATTTACTAACACTTCTCTTCACCTCTCTTCATCTAAAAATCCGAATTCTTCTTCACTCTTCTACCCCCTTCTTCTTCTACTAACATAAAGGAATCTCTATACTGTGACATAGAGGATTCCTCTTTCTTTTCTTGTTTTCTTCTCTTTCATATGAGCAGGAACAGGGATAAAGGCACTCTTGTTGAAATTGATCCAGAACCTGAAAGGACTTTGAAGAGAAAATTAAGAGAAGCTAAATTACAATAATCCAGAAACAACCTTTCAGAAATTTTCGAACAAGAGAAGGAGATGGCAGCCGAAAATAATAATAATGCAAGGAGAATGCTTGGTGACTTCACAAAGCCAACGTCCAAGTTTGATGGAAGAAGCATCTCCATTCCTGCCATTGGAGCCAACAACTTTGAGCTGAAACCTCAGCTAGTTGCCTTAATGCAACAAAACTGCAAGTTTTATGGACTTCCATCTGAAGATCCTTATCAGTTTTTAACTGAGTTCTTGCAGATCTGTGAGACTGTAAAGACGAATGGAGTTGATCCTGAAGTCTACAGACTCATGCTTTTCCCTTTTGCTATAAGAGACAGAGCTAGAATATGGTTGGATTCACAACCCAAGGATAGCCTGGACTCATGGGATAAGCTGGTCACTGCTTTCTTGGATAAATTCTTTCCTCCTCAAAAGCTGAGCAAGCTGAGAGTGGATGTTCAAACCTTCAAACAAAAAGATGGTGAATCCCTCTATAAAGCTTGGGAAAAATACAAGCAGCTGACCAAAAGATGTTCATCTGATATGTTTTCAAAATGGACCATATTAGATATATTCTATTATGGTCTCTCTGAATTTTCGAAAATGTCATTGGACCATTCTACAAGTGGATCTATTCACCTAAAGAAAACGCCTGAAGAGGCTCAAGAACTCATTGACATGGTTGCAAACAACCAGTTCATGTACACTTCTGAGAGGAATTCCGTGAATAATGGGATACCTCAGAAGAAAGGAGTTCTTGAAATTGATACTCTGAATGCCATATTGGCTCAGAACAAAGTGTTGACTCAACAGGTCAACATGATCTCTCAAAATCTGAATGGATGGCAACATACATCCAACAGTACTAGAGAGGCAGCTTCTGAAGAAGCTTATGATCCTGAGAACCCTGCCATGACAGAGGTTAATTACATGGGTGAACCTTATGGAAACACCTATAACCCATCATGGAGAAATCATCCAAATTTCTCATGGAAGGATCAACAAAAGCCTTAACAAGGCTTTAACAATGGTGGACGTAATAGGCTGGGCAATAGCAAGCCATATCCATCATCTTCTCATCAACAGACAGAGAATTCTGAACAAAACACTTCTAATTTAGCCAATATAGTCTCTGATCTGTCAAAAGCCACTTTCAGTTTCATGAGTGAAACAAGATCCTCCATTAGAAATCTGGAGGCACAAGTGGGCCAGCGGAGTAAGAAAGTCATTGAAACTCCTCCCAGTATTCTCCCAAGCAATACAGAAGAGAATCCAAAAGGAGAGTGCAAAGCCATTGACATAGTCAATATGGCCGAATGCACAAAGGAGGAAGAGGACGAAAATCCTAGTGAGGAAGACCTCCTAGGACGTCCCTCAAGCAAGAAGGAGTTTCCTATTAAGGATCCAGAGGAATCTGAGGCTCATATAGAGACCATAGAGATTCCATTAAATCTCCTTCTGTCATTCATGAGCTCTGAAGACTATTCATCCTCTGAAGAGGATGAAGATGTGACTGGAGAGCAAGTTGCTCAATATTTAGGAGCTATCATGAAGCTGAATGCCAAGATATTTGGTAATGAGACTTGGGAAAGTGAACCTCCCTTGCTCATCAATGAACTGGATACTTGGATTCAGAAAATTCTACCTCAAAAGAAACAAGATCCTGGCAAGTTCTTAATACCCTGTACCATAGGCACCATGACCTTTGAAAAAGCTCCGTGTGATCTGGGGTCAGGGATAAATCTTATGCCACTCTCTGTAATGGAGAAGCTGGGGATCATTGAGGTACAACCTGCCTTGTTCTCATTACAATTGGCAGACAAGTTTATGGAATAGTAGAGGACGTGTTAGTAAAGAAGGCCTTTACATCCCTGCTGATTTCATAATCTTAGACACTAGGAAGGAAGAGGATGATTGCATCATCCTTGGAAGACCTTTCCTAGCCACAGCAGGAGCTGTGATAGATGTCAACAGAGGTGAATTAGTCATTCAATTGAATGGGGAATACCTTGTGTTTAAGGCACATGGCCATCCCTCTATGACAAAAGAGAGTAAGCATGAAGAGCTTCTCTCAGTTCAGAGTCAAGAAAAGCCCACACAGTCAAAATCTGAGTTTGGTGTTGTGAGGCCACAACCAAACTCTAAGTTTGGTGTTAAGACCCCATATCCAAACTCTAAGTTTGGTGTTGGGACTATACAACATTGACCTGATCACCTTGTGGCTCCATGAGAGCCACTGTCAAGCTATTGACATTAAAGAAGCGCTTGTTGGGAGGCAACTCTATTTTATTTATCTAATTTTTATTTTATTGTTATTTTATGTTTTATTAGGTACATGATCATGAGGAGTCACGAAAAAATCATAAAAATTAAAAACAGAATCAAAAACAGCAGAAGAAAAAATTTTCACCCTGGAGAATGCACAGGCTGGCGTTCAACGCCAGAACAGAGCATCATTCTGGTGCTGAACACCAGAAACAAGCAACATTCTGGCGCTGAACGCCAGGAATGTGCCCAGAGAGGAAAAGCTGGCGCTGAACGCCAGTAACAAGCATGAAACTGGGGTTCAACGCCAGAAACATGCTTTACATGGGCGTTGAACGCCCAGAATGTGCACCAATGGGCATTTAAACGCCAGAATGGTGTGCCAAGGCATTTTACATGCTTATTTGGTGCAGGGATGGAATTCCTTGACACCTCAGGATCTGTGGACCTCACAGGATCCCCACCTACCTCGCCCTCTCTCACTCCATTCATGGTCATCCCTTCTGTTTTTCATTCACCACCTACATCTATCCACTCTTCCCCATACACCCCACCTACCTTTACAATTCAACTTCTCTTTCCCACCCACTCCCACCCATATAGCCGAATCCATCTCCCCTCACTCACCTCCATTTTCTTCTTCTTCTTCTTCTTCTTCTCTTCTTTCTTCTCTTGCTCGAGGGCGAGCAATATTTTAAGTTTGGTGTGGTAAAAGCATAGCTTTTTTGCTTTTCCATTACCATTAATGGCACCTAAGGCCAGAGAAACCTCAAAGGGAAGACAAAAGCTTCCACCTCTGAGTCTTGGGAGATGGAAAGACTCATATAAAGCCGTCATAGCTCAGTGGTAGAACATGTGGCTGCAAATCAAGAGATCCCTGAGATACCTCAGGGGATAAATTGTCCCCCACACAAATATTGGAAGCAACTAAGGGTAGAAACACCAAAATTACTAGGAATCATTCAACAGAAGCAAGGAAGAGACATAGAGGAGCTCAAAGAGCACCATTGGACCTTCAAGAAGGCGCCACCCTCACTCAGGTGGATTCATTCCTTGTTCTTATTTCTTTCTGCTTTTCGGTTTTAATGTTGTGTTTATCTATGTTTTGTGTCTTTATTTCATGATCATTAGTATGTAACCATGCCTTAAAGCTATGAATAAAATCCATTAATCCTTTACCTCTCTTAAATGAAAAATGTTTTAATTCAAAAGAACAAGAAGTACATGAATTTCGAACTCATCCTTGAATTTAGTTTAATTATATTGATGTGGTGACAATACTTTTTGTTTTCTGAATGAATGCTTGAACAGTACATATGTCTTTTGATCTTGTTGTTTATGAATGTTAAAATTGTTGGCTCTTGAAAGAATGATGAACAAAGAAAAATGTTATTGATGATCTGAAAAATCATGAAATTGATTCTTGAAACAAGAAAAAGCAGTGAAAAAGAAGAAGCTTGCGAAAAAAAAAGAAAAAAAAAATTGGCGAAAAAAATAGAAAGAAAAAGAAAAAGCAAGCAGAAAAAGCCAATAGCCCTTAAAACTAAAAGGCAAGGGTAAAAAGGATCCAAGGCTTTGAGCATTAATGGATAGGAGGGCCCACGGAAATAAAATCCAGGCCTAAGCGGCTAAACCAAGCTGTCCCTAACCATGTGCTTGTGTCATGAAGGTCCAAGTGAAAAGCTTGAGACTGAGTGGTTAAAGTCGTGATCCAAAGCAAAAAGAGTGTGCTTAAGAGCTCTGGACACCACTAACTGGGGACTCTAGCAAAGCTGAGTCACAATCTGAAAAGGTTCACCCAGTTATGTGTCTGTGGCATTTATGTATCCGGTGGTAATACTGGAAAACAAAATGCTTAGGGCCACGGCCAAGACTCTTAAGTAGCTGTGTTCAAGAATCAACATGCTTAACTAGGAAAGTCAATAACACTATCCAAAATTCTAAGTTCCTAGAGAAGCCAATCATTCTGAACTTCAAAGGAAAAAGTGAGATGCCAAAACTGTTCAGAAGCAAAAAGCTACAAGTCCCGCTCATCTAATTATAATTAATATTCATTGGTATTCTGGAATTTATAGTATATTCTCTTCTTTTTATCCTATTTGATTTTCAGTTGCTTGGGGACAAGCAACAATTTAAGTTTGGTGTTGTGATGAGCGGATAATTTATACGCTTTTTGGCATTGTTTTTAGGTAGTTTTTAGTAAGTTCAAGCTACTTTTAGGGATGTTTTCATTAGTTTTTATGTTAAATTCACATTTCTGGACTTTACTATGAGTTTTTGTGTTTTTCTGTGATTTCAGGTAATTTCTGGCTGAAATTGAGGGACTTGAGCAAAACTCTGAAAAAGGCTGACAAAAAGGACTGCTGATGCTGTTGGAATCTGACCTCCTTGCACTCAAAATGGATTTTGTGGAGCTACAGAATTCCAAATGGCGCGCTCTCAATGGCGTTGGAAAGTAGACATCCAGAGCTTTCCAGCAATATATAATAGTCTATACTTTATTCGGAAATTGACGACGTAACTTGGCGTTGAACGCCAAGTACATGCTGCTGTCTGGAGTTAAACGCCAGAAAAACGTCATGATCCGGAGTTGAACGCCCAAAACACGTCATAACTTGGAGTTCAACTCCAAGAGAAGTCTCAGCTCGTGGATTGATCAAGTTCAGCCCAAACATACACCAAGTGGGCCCCAGAAGTGGATTTATGCATCAATTACTTACTCATGTAAACCCTAGGAGCTAGTTTATTATAAATAGAACATTTAACTAATGTATTTGACATCTTGGGACGATTAGTTCTCAGATCATGGGGGCTGGCCATTCGGCCATTCCTGAACCTTTTACTTATGTATTTTCAACGGTGGAGTTTCTGCACACCATAGATTAAGGGTGTGGAGCTCTGCTGTACCTCAAATTTCAATACAATTACTATTACTTTTTATTCAATTCTATCTTATTCTTATTCCAAGATATTCATTCGCACCCAAGAACATGATGAATGTGATGATTATGTGACGCTCATCATCATTCTCACCTATGAACGCATGTGATTGACAACCACCTCCGTTCTACATGCAACCGAGCTTGAATGTGTATCTCTTAGATTCCCCAACAGAATCTTCGTGGTATAAGCTAGATAGATGGCGGCATTCATGAGGATCCGAAAAGTCTAACCTTGTCTGTGGTATTCCGAGTAGGATCCTGGGAATCCGGAAAGTCTAACCTTGTCTGTGGTATTCCGAGTAGGATTCCGGTAATGAATGACTGTGACGTGCTTCAGACTTGCAAGTGCTGGGCGTTAGTGACAGACGCAAAAGAATCAAGGGATTCTATTCCAGCAGGAGCGGGAACCAACCAGTGATTAGCCGTGCTGTGATAGAGCGCGTGAGCGTAGTTTTCACTGCGAGGATGGGATGTAGCCTTCGGCCAGTGTGATGCCTCCAGACGATTAGCCATGCGAGTGACAGCGCAGAGGACCATTTTCCAGAGAGGATACAAAGTAGCCATCGTCGAACGGTGAACCCCTATGCATAGCTTGCTATGGAAAGGAGTAAGAAGGATTGAGTTGAAGCAATAGGAAAGTAGGCGTTCTTGAGCCATACAGTATCTCCATTCGCTTATCTGAAATTCCCACCAATGAATCTGCATAAGTATTCTATCCCTTTTATTATTTCTATTTTATTATTAATTTTCGAAACCATAAACAAATTTAATCTGCCTAACTGAGATTTACAAGGTGACCATAGCTTGCTTCATACCAACAATCTCTGTGGGATCGACCCTTACTCGCGTAAGGTTTATTACTTGGACGACCCAGTACACTTGCTGGTTAGTTGAACGGAGTTGTGTCCACTCGTGCCAATTTCAAATTCCATAAAAGTACAACTTAAAAAATAGTGATCACTATTTCGTCCACCACCTTTCTTCCAACGTTTGAGCCAACGTTGGTGGGCCAACTTGGCCACCAACGTTGCTTCCTCTTAATCTTTCTAGGTTCCTTCTTCAACCTTCCTCCATACTTTTCTTCACCTATCATCAACTAATACATGCATCAAAGCCTTGCTTAAGTCATGAGAATTCTCATCATTCTTAGCATACACGTAATTATAGCATAATTCTCATGAAATTACACCAAATTAATTATGATTGAATGAATCTAGGTATGCATGAATTTCTACCCAATTTGCTTACTTATAACTCAAGAAAGTACATAAAACCTATTAAAAACAAAGAAAAAGGCTAGTGAAACTAGCCTAAGATGCCCTGGCATCACTTAGTCAATGTCTTAATTTTTGTTTGAAATGGTATTGCTATTTTAAGTTAGATTTTTGTTATTATTTTTGGTTTCTTTTCAGGATGATATAATTAATAATTTATTTTATTTTGCTGATATTCATTGTTTTATTTTTTATTTTCTATTTATTTTACTTTGTTTAAAAATATAACTGAAGCTGAAAATTTCTTTCACTAGGTGATAGCCAACTAAATTATGCCGAAGCAAAATTTCATATTTGGATTTTGGCCTCTGATAATTGTCTTATTTAATCTATACTTATTTTGATTTATAGGTTTGGTGTTTGATACTAATAAAAATGTTTACATCACAAAATTTTTCTCAGAAGCAGATTCTATTATGAAAATGCCATATCACTGGAATTTAGTGTTCTTGAGGAGCTAATTGAAGTTTGTGTTTGTGTTGAAAATTAAAAAACATTCAAATGTTTATATATATATATATATATATATATGAATATTTTTGCATTTTACAGGAAATGCCAATTAGGTCATGTCTTATTGTATTTGTTGCATTTTTTGCTGTCCGTACAAGATATTTTATGTAAGTTTTAGTCATCTAATCTATCATTGATATATAGAAATTTAATTTATGGCCTATTAAAATAGATATTCTCATTGCAATGACTTTTACTATTAACGTGAAGCTCCAATTTACATGGTAATTCATCTTTCTTTTTATCTTTAATATAATAACTTATAAATAGCTAATTATTTAATTTTTAAAAATTCAGAATGTTATAGACGGTGCGCATGGCGACGGCGACAGGTCCAACGATAGTAACAGATCTAGCGGTGACGGGAGTCACAACGACCCGAAACAGAGGCACGAACGGCAGCGATGGTGGCTGAAATGAACGGCGATGGCAACGGATTTCAGCGACGGTGATGGCGCAACGCAATGACAGCTCCCTCCCCGTGCTTGCTCTCTGTCTCCTCGATGGGCACGGCGGCAGTGAGACAAAGACGCTTGGCTTCTAACAGTGAGGCGCTACGCAGACGCGGGACAGCCGCCTCCCCTCTTCTCTTCTGTCGCAGTTCACTCTCTTCTCTTTCTTTCTTTGTTATTTCCCCGTGTGTGTGTGGGGGTTGTGGAAAGAAGAGATGTGAGGGTTGTTAAGATGAGATAAAATTAGGGTTTTAATTTGGGGACTAGAGTTTGGTTAAAGTATTAATTAAAAATTAAATTTAACTTAATATAATTAATTTTAAAAATAGTATTTATTTTTTAAATTTATAAATTATTTTTAATTAAATATTTTAATTTAAAATTAGAGATAAATAAATAAATTCTTTTTAGTTCATAAAATTAATCAAAACTTCCAATTATTCAATTTAAATTGTATAAAACTCTCATTATTTTTAATTACTAAAACTTTAAATTCCTAGTATAAAAATACTCAATTATTTAAAAAATTTTATAAATCCTAATAAATTTTGAACTCAAAATATCATAAAATTCAATTTAATTACTTTTAAAAAAATAATTTTCTGTAAATAAAATTATCAACAAATATATTTTACTTTTAAATATTTTTTATTTGAGAAATCAATTTCTAATAATAATTCAAAGTTGATTCCTAATAGATATTAGATATATTAATTTTTTAAAAAATTGATTATTAATAAGGATTAAATATATTAATTTCTTTTAAAAGATTAAAAAATAATTTTTACAATTTTTTAAAATTAATAATTTAGTTTTTAATATTTTATAAAAATACTTAATTATCAAAATCAATTTTTTAGAAAAACTAAAGTTTTGAAAAAAATTATCATGCAATAAATTATATAAATAAATTTTTTCCAACACTAAAGGTTTCAACATCTCGAAACAAAATCTTTTTTAGTTACAAAAAATTTTTAAATTTTGTAACAAAATCTTTTTTAATTACAAAAAATCTTTTAATATTAAATTTTTTGACAAATTAATTTTTTGTTGCAAAATATTTTAAATTTTTGCAACAAAATACTATTTTGTAATAAGAACCAACGCAATTTATAACAAAAGAAATTATGTTATTACAAAATATTAAACATTTTGTAACAAATTGTCATGTTGTTACAAAAAATTTTTATTTTGTAACTATAATTAATTTTTGTTAAAAAAAAATAACAATTTGTAATAATTTAAAAATTGATACAAAATTTTTGTTACAAATATTTTATTTTCTTGTAGTGAATCATATAGGAAACAAAACTTTGGTATTACTTGTGTTATGTCTATCACTTAATATAAAACGATATAACCTTCATATGCTGATAGGCAAAAATCAATCAGGCAATGGCACAAAAATAAAAGATTATGGTACATAATAATAATAATAATAATAATAATAAAATGGAGAAAGTAAAACGAGCTGAAGCCACAACATTTGCTGCAACATGAGTACAAAAATTCTAACAAATGAATAAAATGACCAAATTTAAGAAATGAAAACTTGCTTCTTTAATGATAGAAAAGCAGACAGTATGTAGGGTAATCTCCTATATTTCTCACTTTGTTAGTGAGGGTCTTAGATAAATACTTTTTGCTTATCTTACTTCATGAATGTGTGTTTATTTTACTTTTGATTTTTAGGAACATTCTGTGCTCTTTGTTGTTATTATTTTTTAAGTGTTTTGAGTTTTATTGTTTTATTATACTAAGTAGTAGTATTATTACTCTGAAATTGAGTCATTCTAATTAAAATAAATTTAGCCTAAAAGCATAAACTACGAAATGATAACTTAGAAGTTTAGGTATTTAGATAGTAATATACTAATATGTATGTTATGCTTAGGTTTGATTGATAATATGTATTTATAGGTCACACCAAAGACAAGTTATAGGTTTGTATATGTTATTAGACTTATAAAAGTAATAGAAGGTCGAAGACAATTCTTTGACTTTTTGTTTCCATGAACTTATGTATTTACAGACCAAAAAACTATAGATTATTTTTTATAACTTTATTTTCAATCAATTTTAGTTAAGCAACAAGTTATGTAATTTCTGTTAAGATGCTAATAAATCATGTTAAATGTGAAGGTCATGATTTTAATAAATGAATAAATTTTTCGTTTTGTTGTTAATGAAAGAGGAAGAATTTTAGTTCTGAATTTTGTTGATGGTTCTGAGTTTCGACGATGATGATGATAATTATTTTCTTATTTTTCTAAGTTTTGGGTTATTGTTTTTCTGAATTCTGAGTTATGGATTCTAAGTTTTGATGATGATGATGATGATGATGATGATGATGATGATGATGATGATGATGATGATGATGATGATGATGATGATGACGACGATTTTCTAATGTTGTTCTTTGGTGGACGAAATTGTGATCATCATTATATGTTTCTTGGATTTTGAATGAATATACCCTTAGGGCACTGTTTATTTTCTTTACTTGAATTCACAACTCCGTTCAACTAACCAGCAAGTGTACTGGGTCGTCCAAGTAATAACCTTACGTGAGTAAGGGTCGAATCCACAGAGATTGTTGGTATGAAGCAAGCTATGGTCACCTTGCAAATCTCAGTTAGGCGGATTAAATATTGATTTATGGGTTTCGAAAATAGAAATAAGAAAATAAATAATAAAAGGGATAGAAATACTTATGTAGATTCATTGGTAGGAATTTTAGATAAGCGGAATGGAGATGCTGTAGAGCTCTCGGACGCCTGCTCTCCTACTCCTTCTACTCAATCCTTCTTACTTCTTTCCATGGCAAGCTTTGTATAGGGGTTCACCATCAACTGTGGCTACTTTCAATCCTCTCGGGGAAATATCCTATGTGGCTGTCACTCGCACAGCTAACCAGTCTGGAGGCATCACCCATGGTTGATAGCTACATCCCATCCTCGCAGTGAAAGCTAATGCTCACGCACTCTGTCACAGTACGGCCAATCACCGGTTGGTTCCCTCCCCTACTGGAATAGAATCCATTGATTCTTTTGCGTTGTCACTACGCCCAGCAGGTTACAAGTTTGAAGCACGTCACAGTCATTCATTACCAGAATCCTACTCGGACACCACAGACAAGGTAGACTTTCCGGATTCCCAGGATCCTACTCGGAACACCACAGACAAGGTTGGACTTTCCGGATCCTCATAAATGCCGCCATCCATCTAGCTTATACCACGAAGGTTCTGTTGGGGAATCTAAGAGATACACATTCAAGCTTCTTTGCATGTAGAATGGAAGTGGTTGTCAATCACGCGCGTTCATAAGTGAGAATAATAATGAGGGTTATCTAACTCATCACATTCATCATGTTCTTGAGTACGAATGAATATCTTGGAATAAGAATAAAAGAGGAATTGAATAAAAGAAAGTAGAATTTCATTAATCTTTGAGGTACAGCAGAGCTCCACACCCTTAATCTATGGTGTGCAGAAACTCCACCGTTGAAAATACATAAGCATGAAGTTCAGGCATGGCCGAATGGCCAGCCCCCATGGTCTAAGAACTATGCGTTCAAAGATGTCAAATACATTAGATAAATGTCCTATATATACTAGACTAGCTCCTAGGGTTTACATGAATAAGTAATTGATGCATAAATCCACTTCCGGGGCCCACTTGGTGTGTGCTTGGGCTGAGCTTGATCAATCCACGAGCTAAGGCATTTCTTGGCGTTGAACTTTGAGTTATGACGTGTTTTGGGCGTTCAACTCCGGATCATGACGTTTTTCTGGCGTTTAACTCCAGACAGCAGCATGAACTTGGCGTTTAACGCCAAGTTACGTCGTCAATCTTCGAATAAAGCATGGACTATTATATATTGCGGAAAAGCCCTGGATGTCTACTTTCCAACGCCGTTGAGAGCGCGCCATTTGGAGTTCTGTAGCTCCAGAAAATCCATTTCGAGTGCAGGGAGGTCAGAATCCAACAGCATCAGCAGTCCTTTTGTCAGCCTTTTTCAGAGTTTTGCTCAAATCCCTCAATTTCAGTCAGAATTTACCTGAAATCACAGAAAAACACACAAACTCATAGTAAAGTCCAGAATTGTGAATTTTAACATAAAAACTAATGAAAACATCCCTGAAAGTAGCTTAAACTTACTAAAAACTATGTGAAAACTATGCCAAAAAGCGTATAAATTATCCGCTCATCACAACACCAAACTTAATTTGTTGCTTGTCCCCAAGCAACTAAAAATCAAATAGGATAAAAAGAAGAGAATATACTATAATGTCCAAAATATCAATGAATATTAATTTAATTACATGAGCGGGACTTGTAGCTTTTTGCTTCTGAACAGTTTTGGCATCTCACTTTTTCCTTTGTAGTTTAGAGGTATTGGCGTCTCTGGGGGAACTTAGAATTTGGGATAGTGTTATTGACTTTCTTAGTTAAGCATGTTGATTCTTGAACACAGCTACTTATGAGTCTTGGCTGTGGCCCTAAGCACTTTGTCTTCCAGTATTACCACCGGATACACAAATGCCACAGACACATAACTGGGTGAACCTTTTCAGATTGTGACTTAGCTTTGCTAAAGTCCCCAATTAGTGGTGTCCAGAGCTCTTAAGCACACTCTTTGCTTTGGATCACGACTTTAACCACTCAGTCTCAAGCTTTTCACTTGGACCTTCATGACACAAGCACATGGTTAGGGACAGCTTGATTTAGCCGCTTAGGCCCGGATTTAATTTCCTTGGGCCCTCCTATCCATTGATGCTCAAAGCCTTGGATCCTTGCTTTAGAATTTTCGCCTCTTCTCTCTTTTTTTTTCACTGCTTTTTCTTGCTTCAAGAATCAATTTCATGATGTTTTTCAGATCATCAATAACATTTCTCTTTGTTCCTCATTCTTTCAAGAACCAACAATTTTAAACACTCATAAACAACAAGATCAAAAGACATATGCACTGTTCATTCATTCATTCAGAAAACAAAAATTATTGCCACCACATCAATATAATTAAATTAAATTTACTAATAATTTCGAAAATTATGTACTTCTTGTTCTTTTGAATTAAAACATTTTTCTTTTAAGAGAGGTGAAGGACTAATGGATTTTATTCATAGCTTTAAGGCATGGGTACACACTAATGATCATAAAGACACAAAACATAGATAAACATAATACTTAAAAACCGAAAAACAGAAAGAAATAAAGAACAATGAATGAATCCACCTTAGTGGCGTCTTCTTCTTGAAGGACCCATGATGTTCTTCAACTCTTCTATGTCCCTTCCTTGCCTTTGTTGCTCCTCCCTCATTGCTCTTTGATCTTCTCTTATTTCTTGGAGAGTGAGGGCGTGTTCATGGTGTTCCACCCTTAGTTGTTCCACATTATGGCACAAATCCTCTAAAGAGGTACTGAGTTGCTCCCAATAGTTGTTGGGAGGAAAGTGCATTCCATGAGGCATTTGTTGATGATGAACTTCCTCATGTTCTCCTTGGGGGCCGTGAGGAACTTCTCTTGTTTGCTCCATCTTTTTCTTGGTGATGGGCTTGTCTTCTTCAATGGAGACATCTCCTTCTATGATAACTCTAGCTGAGTAACATAGATGGCATATAAGGTGGGGGAAGGCTAGCCGTGCCATGTATGAAGGCTTGTCAGCTATTTTGTAGAGTTCATTGGAGATGACTTCATGAACTTCCACCTCCTCTCCAATCATGATGCTATGAACCATGATGGCCCGATCCACAGTAACTTCAGATCGGTTGCTTGTAGGGATGATGGATCTTTGAATGAACTCCAACCATCCTCTAGCTACAGGCTTGAGGTCCAGTCTTCTTAGTTGGACTGGCTTGCCTTTGGAGTCTACTCTCCATTGGGCGCCTTCCACACAAATGTCCCTTAGGACTTGGTCCAACCTTTGATTAAAGTTGACCCTTCTTGTGTAGGGGCGTT
Source organism: Arachis stenosperma (assembly GCF_014773155.1). Classification (NCBI taxonomy): domain Eukaryota; kingdom Viridiplantae; phylum Streptophyta; class Magnoliopsida; order Fabales; family Fabaceae; genus Arachis; species Arachis stenosperma. The sequence continues at coordinate 33,618,387 of NC_080378.1, forward strand.
CATCACCTTGCATCATGGGTAAGTGAAACGCCAACCTCACATTTTCCGGACTAAAATCCAAGTATTTCCCCCTAACCATTGTGAGATAATTCTTTGGGCTTGGGTTCATACTTTGGTCATGGTTCCTAGTGATCCATGCATTGGCATAGAACTCTTGAACCATTAGAATTCCGACTTGTTGCATGGGGTTGGCTAAGACTTCCCAACCTCTTCTTTGAATTTCATGTCGGATTTCCGGATACTCATTCTTTTTGAGCTTGAAAGGGACCTCAGGGATCACTTTCTTCTTTGCCACAACATCATAGAAGTGGTCTTGATGGCTTTTGGAGATGAATCTCTCCTTCTCCCATGACTCGGAGGAAGAAGCTTTTGCTTTCCCTTTTCCTTTTCTTGAGGAAACTCCGGTCTTAAAATTTGCTCGTCCTCGAGCAAGAAAAGAAAAGAAGAGTAGAAGAAGAAGAAGAAAATATGGTAGAGAGGGAGAAGAGAGGGTTCGGCTATGTGGGAGAATGTGAGTTTGTATTGTGTGAAAATGTAAAAGAAAAGAAGGGTATTTATAGGGAGAGGGAAGGGTATAGGTTCGGCCAATTTGGGTGGGAATGGGTGGGAAATTGAATTTGAATTTTAAGGAGGTAGGTGGGGTGTATGGGGAATAGGAGGTTGATGTGAATGGTGAATGGGGTAATTGGGAGGAGGAATTGAGGTGATTGATGAAGAAGATGTTGGGAGTTGTGACATGGGGAATCACATCACAAAAACTAGGATTGGGAAGTAAGGTGGGAATATGTTAGGTGGGGATCCTGTGGGGTCCACAGATCCTGAGGTGAAAACAAATACCATTCCTTCACCATATAGGCATGTAACATGCCTTCATGTATCATTCTGGCGTTCAAACGCCCTTTGATGCACGTTCTGGGCGTTAAACGCCCATGTGATGCTTGTTTCTGGCGTTGAACGCCAGTTTCAAGCTTGTTTCTGGCGTTCAGCGCCAGATTGTCCTCTGTGTGCGCATCCTGGCGTTAAACGCCAGGATGTAGCTTGTTTTGGGCGTTCAGCGCCAGAAAGATGCTCTGTTCTGGCGTTGAACGCCAGCCAGATGCTCCTTACTGGCGTTGAACGCCAGTCTGTGCCTCTTCCAGGGTGAAAATTTTTTTCTTCTGTTTTTGACTCTGTTTTTATTTTTTTTGTGACTCCTCATGATCATGTACCTAATAAAACACAAAAATAACAAAGAAACAAAATAAAATAAAATTAGATAAATAAAATTGGGTTGCCTCCCAACAAGCGCTTCTTTAATGTCAGTAGCTTGACAGTGGCTCTCATGGAGCCACAAGGTGATCAGGTCAACTTAAGTGTGATATTTCCAACACCAAACTTAGAGTTTGGATATGGGGTTTGAACACCAAACTTAGAGTTTGGTTGTGGCCTCACAACACCAAACTTAGAGTTTGACTGTGGGGGCTCTTCTTGACTCTGAACTGAGAGAAGCTCTTCATGCTTACTCTCTTTTGTCACAGAGGAATGGCCATGTGCCTGAAACACAAGGTAGTCCCCATTCAATTGAAGGACTAACTCACCTCTGTTGACATCTATCACAGCTCCTGCTGTGGCTAGGAAAGGTCTTCCTAGGATGATGCATTCATCATCTTCCTTCCTAGTGTCTAGAATTATGAAATCAGTGGGGATGTAAAGGCCTTCAACCCTTACTAGCACGTCCTCCACTATTCCATAAGCTTGTCTTATGGACTTATCTGCCAATTGTAATGAGAACAAGGCAGGTTGTACCTCAATGATTCCCAGCTTCTCCATTACAGAGAGTGGCATAAGATTTATCCCTGACCCAAGATCACATAGAGCTTTTTCAAAGCTCATGGTACCAATGGTGCAAGGTACTAAGAACTTGCCAGGATCTTGTTTCTTTTGAGGTAGAGTTCTCTGAATCCAAGTATCTAGTTCACTAATGAGCAGGGGAGGTTCACTTTCCCAAGTCTCATCACCAAACAGCTTGGCATTCAGCTTCATGATAGCTCCTAAGTATTGAGCAACTTGCTCTCCAGTCACATCTTCATTCTCTTCAGAGGATGAATATTCTTCAGAGCTTATGAATGGCAGAAGGAGATTTAAAGGAATCTCTATGGTCTCTAGATGAGCCTCAGATTCCTCAGGATCCTTAATAGGAAACTCCTTCTTGCTTGAGGAACGTCCCAGGAGGTCTTCCTCCCTAGGATTTTCGTCCTCCTCCTCCCTTGTGCATTCGGCCACTTTGATTAAATCAATGGCCTTGCACTCTCCTTTTGGATTCTCTTCTGTATTGCTTGGGAGAGTACTGGGAGGAGTTTCAATAACTTTCTTACTCAGCTGGCCCACTTGTGCCTCCAAATTTCTAATGGAGGATCTTGTTTCATTCATGAAACTGAAAGTGGCTTTTGACAGATCAGAGACTATATTGGCTAAATTAGAAGTGTTTTGTTCAGAGTTCTCTGTCTGTTGCTGAGAAGATGATGGATATGGCTTACTATTATTCAACCTGTTGCGTCCACCATTGTTAAAACCTTGTTGAGGTTTTTGTTGATCCTTCCAGGAGAAATTTGGATGATTTCTCCATGATGAGTTATAGGTGTTTCCATAAGGTTCACCTAAGTAATTAACCTCTGCCATGGCAGGGTTTTCAGGATCATAAGCTTCTTCAGAAGCTGCCTCTCTAGTACTGTTGGATACATGTTGCAATCCATTCAGAGTTTGAGAGATCATGTTGACCTGTTGAGTCAACACTTTGTTCTGAGCCAATATCGCATTCAGAGCATCAATTTCAAGAACTCCTTTCTTCTGAGGTATCCCATTGTTCACGGAATTCCTCTCAGAGGTGTACATGAACTGGTTATTTGCAACCATGTCAATGAGCTCTTGAGCCTCTTCAGGCGTTTTCTTCAGGTGAATAGATCCACCTGCAGAATGGTCCAGTGACATTTTCGAAAATTCAGAGAGACCATAATAGAATATATCTAATATGGTCCATTCTGAAAACATGTCAGATGGACATCTCTTGGTCAGCTGCTTGTATCTTTCCCAAGCTTCATAGAAGGATTCACCATCTTTTTGTTTGAAGGTTTGAACATCCACTCTCAGCTTGCTCAGCTTTTGAGGAGGAAAGAACTTATCTAAGAATGCAGTGACAAGCTTATCCCATGAGTCCAGGCTATCCTTGGGTTGTGAATCCAACCATACTCTAGCTCTGTCTCTTACAGCAAAAGGGAAAAGCAAGAGTCTGTAGACTTCAGGATTAACTCCATTTGTCTTTACAGTGTCACAGATCTGCAAGAACTCAGTTAAGAACTGGTAAGGATCTTCAGATGGAAGTCCATAAAACTTGCAGTTTTGTTGCATTAAAGCAACTAGTTGAGGCTTAAGCTCAAAGTTATTGGCTCCAATGGCAGGAATGGAGATGCTTCTTCCATCAAACTTGGACGTTGGCTTTGTGAAGTCACCAAGCATTCTCCTTGCATTATTATTATTATTTTCTTCTGCCATCTCTTTCTCTTGTTCGAAAATTTCTGAAAGGTTGTTTCTTTTAAAGATGTTTTTGGATTGTTGTAATTTAGCTTCTCTTAATCTTCTCTTCAGAGTCCTTTCAGGTTCTGGATCAACTTCAACAAGAGTGCCTTTATCCCTGTTCCTGCTCATATGAAAAGAGAAGAGAACAAGAATAGAAAGAGGAATCCTCTATGTCACAGTATAGAGATTCCTTTATGTTAGTAGAAGAAGAAAGGGGTAGAAGAATGGGGATGGAAGGTTTCGGATTTATGGAGGAAGAGAGGTGAAGAGAAGTGTTAGTAATTAATTAATTAAATAGAAGAGGAGAAGAGAAGGAAGAATTCGAAAATAAATTTGAAAAAGAAGTTAGTAGTTTTCGAAAATCAAATATAAAATAAGATTAAAATTTAAAATTTAAAACAATTAATTAAAAAGAATTTTGAAAAAGAGAGAGGGATATTTTCGAAAAATAGAAGAGGAAAAAGTAGTTAGGTGGTTTTGAAAAAGATAAGAAACAAACAAAAAGTTAGTTAGTTAATTGAAAAAGATTTGAAATCAAAGTTGAAAAAGATAAGAAAATAAGAAGTTAGATAAGATATTTTGAAATCAAATTTTGAAAAAGATAAAGTTTTTTTGAAAAAGATCAAATAAAAGATAAAAAAAAGATTTAATTCAAAAATTTTGAAATTATTTACTTTACTAACAAGAAACTACAAGATAAGATTCTAGAATTTAAAGATTGATCCTTTCTTAACAAGAAAGTAACAAACTTCAAATTTTTGAACCAATCACATTAATTATTAGTGAATTTTCGAAAATTATATTTAAAGATAAGAAAAAGATTTTGAAAATAAATTGGAAAATATTTTTGAAATTTTCGAAAATAATAAAAAATGAAAAAGATATGATTTTTGAAAAAGATTTTGAAAAGATAAGATTTTTAAAATTGAAATTTTGACTTGACTTGTAAGAAACAACTAATTTTGAAAATTTTTGACTAAGTCAAACCCAAAATTTCGAAATTTGGAGGGAAATAAGGAAAAGATATTTTTTTGATTTTTAAATTTTTAATTATGAAAGAGAAAAACAACAAAAATATTTTATGCATGAAATTTTTGGATCAAAACAATGAATGCATGCAAGAATGCTATGAATGTCAAGATGAACACCAAGAACACTTTGAAGATCATGATGAACATCAAGAACATAGTTTTGAAAAATTTTTTTAATGCAAAGAAAACATGCAAGACACCAAACTTAGAAATCTTTAATGCATGGAAAATATGAATGCAAAAGTGCATAAGAAAAACAACAAAAGACACAAAACAAGAAATCATCAAGATCAAACAAGAAGACTTTGTCAAGAACAACTTGAAGATCATGAAGAACACTATGAATGCATGGGATTTTCGAAAAATGCAAGAAAATTTTTTAAAAGCATGCAAAAGACACCAAACTTAAAAATTAACACAAAACTCAAACAAGAAACACAAAATATTTTTGATTTTTATGATTTTCTAATTTTTTTTGTATTTTTATTTTAATTTTTTTTTCGAAAATATAGTTAAAAAAAAAACGAAAATAAAAGAAAAAATTTTGAAGAAGATTTTGAAAAGAAAATTACCTAATTTGAGCAACAAGATGAACCGTCAGTTGTCCATACTCGAACAATCCCCGGCAACGGCGCCAAAAACTTGGTGGACGAAATTGTGATCATCATTATATGTTTCTTGGATTTTGAATGAATATACCCTTAGGGCACTGTTTATTTTCTTTACTTGAATTCACAACTCCGTTCAACTAACCAGCAAGTGTACTGGGTCGTCCAAGTAATAACCTTACGTGAGTAAGGGTCGAATCCACAGAGATTGTTGGTATGAAGCAAGCTATGGTCACCTTGCAAATCTCAGTTAGGCGGATTAAATATTGATTTATGGGTTTCGAAAATAGAAATAAGAAAATAAATAATAAAAGGGATAGAAATACTTATGTAGATTCATTGGTAGGAATTTCAGATAAGCGGAATGGAGATGCTGTAGAGCTCTCGGACGCCTGCTCTCCTACTCCTTCTACTCAATCCTTCTTACTTCTTTCCATGGCAAGCTTTGTATAGGGGTTCACCATCAACTGTGGCTACTTTCAATCCTCTCGGGGAAATATCCTATGCGGCTGTCACTCGCACAGCTAACCAGTCTGGAGGCATCACCCATGGTTGATAGCTACATCCCATCCTCGCAGTGAAAGCTAATGCTCACGCACTCTGTCACAGTACGGCCAATCACCGGTTGGTTCCCTCCCCTACTGGAATAGAATCCATTGATTCTTTTGCGTTGTCACTACGCCCAGCAGGTTACAAGTTTGAAGCACGTCACAGTCATTCATTACCGGAATCCTACTCGGACACCACAGACAAGGTAGACTTTCCGGATTCCCAGGATCCTACTCGGAACACCACAGACAAGGTTGGACTTTCCGGATCCTCATAAATGCCGCCATCCATCTAGCTTATACCACGAAGGTTCTGTTAGGGAATCTAAGAGATACACATTCAAGCTTCTTTGCATGTAGAACGGAAGTGGTTGTCAATCACGCGCGTTCATAAGTGAGAATAATAATGAGGGTTATCTAACTCATCACATTCATCATGTTCTTGAGTACGAATGAATATCTTGGAATAAGAATAAAAGAGGAATTGAATAAAAGAAAGTAGAATTTCATTAATCTTTGAGGTACAGCAGAGCTCCACACCCTTAATCTATGGTGTGCAGAAACTCCACCGTTGAAAATACATAAGCATGAAGTTCAGGCATGGCCGAATGGCCAGCCCCCATGGTCTAAGAACTATGCGTTCAAAGATGTCAAATACATTAGATAAATGTCCTATATATACTAGACTAGCTCCTAGGGTTTACATGAATAAGTAATTGATGCATAAATCCACTTCCGGGGCCCACTTGGTGTGTGCTTGCGCTGAGCTTGATCAATCCACGAGCTAAGGCATTTCTTGGCGTTGAACTTTGAGTTATGACGTGTTTTGGGCGTTCAACTCCGGATCATGACGTTTTTCTGGCGTTTAACTCCAGACAGCAGCATGAACTTGGCGTTTAACGCCAAGTTACGTCGTCAATCTTCGAATAAAGCATGGACTATTATATATTGCTGGAAAGCCCTGGATGTCTACTTTCCAACGCCGTTGAGAGCGCGCCATTTGGAGTTCTGTAGCTCCAGAAAATCCATTTCGAGTGCAGGGAGGTCAGAATCCAACAGCATCAGCAGTCCTTTTGTCAGCCTTTTTCAGAGTTTTGCTCAAATCCCTCAATTTCAGTCAGAATTTACCTGAAATCACAGAAAAACACACAAACTCATAGTAAAGTCCAGAATTGTGAATTTTAACATAAAAACTAATGAAAACATCCCTGAAAGTAGCTTAAACTTACTAAAAACTATGTGAAAACTATGCCAAAAAGCGTATAAATTATCCGCTCATCATTCTTCTGATTTCATTATCCATTGTTGTTGTTCTTCTGCTTCTGGTTGTTGTTATTTCATTGGTAGTGTTGTTTCTGCTTTTGCTTTTTTTTTTCAGCTTCAGCTTCTGGTTCTGTATCTGGTTGATTTTAGGAAAGAAATGGAAAGGGTATTTTCGTTCGAACAACAATTTTAAAATTAAATTAAACCTTAGAAATGATTTTGTAAGCAAAAAAATTTGGAGACGAAAAAAATTTTCAACCCTTACCTTAAGGACCAAAATCGTATTTAACCCTAAATTTATCTATTTATTTTTTTATAAATTTAGTTAAAATATGCTTCAAACATTTTCCAATTGAAAAAAGAATTTCTTAAAAATATACAAATTAGTATAAACTAAAATATTAAAAAAGATTAACCACGCCAATTTATATATATATATATATATAGATTTTTTAATCAGATTAAATATTAATATAACAAAAGAAATTAATCACTTAATTTATTTGTATACTAAATAAATATATATTGATCTTTTTATACACAAATCATACATAAATATAATAAAATAAATTAAGTACATGACTTGCAAAAACAAAGGAGTTTTGATTCGGAAATATAACTAATGTGTGTATATCTGCCAAAAGCTTAGTTGTTCTTTATAGTGGCATATTAGTTAAGAGAAGGGTTGCCGAAATATATGGTGATTTTGCACTTCAAACCTTCGAAAGTAGCACTGTGATAGTTGGTGATATGGTGATAACCATTACTTACCCCATTACGGAAACAAGGAATACTGTGATTTAATTAATATAGTTCCTTTATTGGAAGTATACCCTCTTCAAAAGTTCACCATAAATCTAGAAATTAAATTTTCACAAACTCACAAATAAAACCACCAAAAAATCTATCATCAAATTCATAATTTGCACTGATGAAATCTAAGGGTAGCAAACAACCGAGAGTTAACTCACTAAAAAATACAGAATAGATTAAACATTTGGGACCGCAAAAAAATGCATGTTTAACGCGCACCATTTTATCTGCGGGCGTTGTCGGAATTGAGACGGGTAAGGTCGGTGGTTGCACACGTATAGTTTTTTGTTGAACTATAGAATACACAAAGACTCAGCACAATGCGCTCTCTATATCTGCGTTGTACAACTTTAAGCTACAAACTATTCCTCACTCTTGTACTCTCTCTCTCTCTCTCCTATAATACCTTCAACGTCTGCCTTCTCCCGTGTCATCGACCCACTGTCGTGTCTCCATTGTGTCACCTTCGTTGCGCTAATCGGCTCCCGCTTTGACCACTACTGCTCCCTCCCTTGCGTCACGCAGCCCAACCGACCACCACGACTCTCTCCTCGCGTCGCGCAATGTCGCATCTCCCTCTGTCACGACGTGCAAAGCCTCCCTCCTCCACTCCTCCTCCTCCTCCTTTTGTTTGGTTTTGGAGGTTGTTTTTCCTAAATTTTGAAAGTTTCTTTTTGTTATGTTCTGGATGTTTTATTAGTTTTTGAATGATTTCTTTAAGGTTTAATTATTCTGTTGGTCCCTATAATTTCGTAAAATTTTCAATTAGGTCCCTATACTTTTTTTCTTGTTAATTGGGTCTATGCACTAAATATTTTTTTCAATTAAGTCCCTCTTAGTAGTAATTGACTTAATTTTATAAGGACCCAACTAAAAAAAAAGAATTGGTATAGAGACCTAAATAAAAGAAAAAAAAAGTGTAGGAACCCAATTAAAAAAAAATTTGGCACAAGAACTCAATAAAAAAAAAAGTATAGGGATCTAATTAAAAATTTCGCGAAACTATAGTGACCAATATAATAATTAAACCTTTCATTAATAGTTTAGATGATCTTTTCTTAGTTTTTGGATATTCTTTTTTTAGTATTTTTAGATGTCTTGTTTTATTAGATTTTGGAATTTTAAAATTAATTTTGGATATCTTTTTTTGTTAGATTTTGGGTGCTTCTTTTTGTTACGCTTTGGATGTTTTTTTTATTAGAATTTTTTAAAATAAAATTTGAAATTTGTAAGATGATTTTAAAATTTTAAAATAAAATTTGGAATTTTAAAAATGGTTTTGAAAATAATTTTGGAATTCTTAAATGAATTTTGGAATTTCTAAAATAATTTTGAATGTTTAAAACAAATTTTAGATTTTTCAAAATGATTTTGAAATATTTAAAACAAATTTCAAAAATTATTTTATAATGATTTTTTATGTTTGTTATTATTAGAATTTAGATAATTTTTTTTTACTTTTTGAATTTTTTTATGAAATTTTAGATGTTTCTCGTGATAATTTAAATTCACGTTCCTTCTAAAAAAGTTCAAAAGAAAAAAAATTGATAGTTAGCTGCAATTGACACCTCTTGTTAGTTCCCTAGTAGAACTAAAAAAATAAATATAGAATATGCCCAACCCGACTCAATTGCCCTTTCTACTCTTCACAATTCTAAATTTTAAGATCAAAATCTTCTAAAGTGAAAAAGTTGGTAAAGTGGTAAAGTGAGGAGTTAATCATTCTTAAATTAAGACAATGGGATACACATTTCATGAAAAGTGGCAAAATCAATGGTGATTTGTAACGGATTATTTTTTGGCAAAATAGAACCTTTTTATGAAGAAACGGAATTTTTCGAAATTACAGTAAAGCAAGCACCTCGCTGCGTAATCAGCTACTAAACTAGCAAAGATTGCGTTTACGAACCACTTCAACTAGAAATTTTAAAATTTTGATTTTCGTGGTGAGACTCATTTCGACGAGCCAAATCCGAATCTCAAGAGAACAAAAATAAGAATAACAATATTATTACATTATTATTTTACCTGCTTTAATTAAACTGGATATAAGTTTTATAATATAATAATTGAGCCTAAATCTACCGACATGAATTAATGCTAGCATTTTTCGATGAGCCTAACTATGTAAATGTATCATCATAGATCTTTTATTTTTGAGATAATCATGTTACTAGAATCATTTATATTAATAGCTCATATATTTACTCTAGGAGTATAATTACTTATGATCTAATATGTTTAGTTTTAGTAATTATCTCCTTAATGATATTTTATTAATGAATTTTGGTGACTAACCACCCTCGAAATTCGGCCAGCCTTGATTCCAGCCACCTCCTACTTCTTTTCTCTTCTTCATACTTGACCTTAAGAACTATCTCCTACTTTCTTTTTTCCGTATATGACTTTGAGAGAGAAGAACAAGAGGGAAAAGTTGAAAAGACTTCATAATCGCCAAGCTTTCAAGGTTCGACCCTTTTGGTTCTAAAACTTCGATAAAAATTCTAAATTGATTAAAATATTCATCTCTTCTACTTCTTCACACCCATATGAGATTTATCGAGGTGAGTTGAAATATTTCTGTTGTATGCTCCTCTTGATGGTTCGGCCATGCTAAAACCATAGAAAAACTTGATATCTTTGATGTTCTAGCTTAGAAACTCCTGTTTAAGAGGGAGCAAGAATCCATCCATTTTCACTTGAAAAAGGTGAGAAATTCCTTTCCAAACTTGTGATGAAGACTCGGTCACCATATATATCTTGGTTTAAAAGTTATTTTTGATTAAAAAATAGAAAAAAACGAGCTAGAGATTGTAATACCCTACCACACAGAATCTTATGCTTAAGTCATAAGATGGAGGTGGAGAGGTATTACAACCTCTGAAAGTAAGATTATATATATAATATAGTTGAAAAAGAGATATATATCTAGGAGCCTTTAAAGAAAAGTTCAAGACAAAAACATTAAATAAAAAAGACGTAACACTCACGTCAATGATAGCGTAACCGAAACAAGATAAGAGTAAGCTAAACATGGTTATATACTAAAGAGTTGCTCAAGACTCGGCTTGAGAAGATAAACTGGTTAGAGCACACACACACACACACACACACACACACACACACACACACACACACACACACACACACACACACACACACACACACACACACACACACACACACACACACACACACACACACACACACACACACACACACACACACACACACACACACACACACACACACACACACACACACACACACACACACACACACACACACACACACACACATATATATATATATATATAGAACCCAAAATAAGACCAAAATACAGAGGTGACAGAACCTGTTTCTCTAAAATAACTTCTAAGAGGAGCAATATATCATATACATAAGTAGTGGAGATAATAAGTATCTACATATATAAACATAACCAATATATAGTCCCAAAATGCAAAATATCTTCGCTATAAGGAGCTCCCAGAATGCCTCAGCGAGGTGCCTCACGTCTTGCATTTGAAAACCACAAAATATGTATGGGGTGAGAATAAAAGGTTTTCAGCATGGCAACAGTGCCCACATCTCTAACATATAATGTCTCGGAAAAGTCAAAGGCAATCCTAGAACTTCCGACATATGATTTAATCTTATAAAAACATAACTAAACCAAACGTAAGTAAGGCAACTAACTAAGGATCTTCGTTCTATCTAATACTCCCCTTTTCAACTCTTTCGAACCTCCCAACCTTCACAGGATTCATTTGTTTCAAACATAATTATTATATGTAAGGAAATCACAATTATTATAGATACAACAGATAAACAGGTAGCAAGTAGTTTATGCAATCTGTTAGGCATTCCAAATAAAGTACACCAAACAAACACATAGATGCATATGATGCATGCCTGTCCTATAGCTGATGATATCATCTGTCGATTATCAAGCGAACCCGACATGTCTAGTAGCTAACCTGGGCACAGTCTCTCTGTTGCACATAAATACCATTAGAGGGGATCCGTGCCCTGTCACCATTAGAGGGTATATGTGCCCTGTCACCATTAGAGGATATCTGTGCCCTGTCACCATTAGATGGTATCTGTGCCCTGTCACTTGATGAGCGGATAATTTATACGCTTTTTTGGCATTGTTTTTAGGTAGTTTTTAGTAAGTTCAAGCTACTTTTAGGGATGTTTTCATTAGTTTTTATGTTAAATTTACATTTCAGGACTTTACTATGAGTTTGTGTGTTTTTCTGTGATTTCAGGTAATTTCTGGCTGAAATTGAGGGACTTGAGCAAAACTCTGAAAAAGGCTGACAAAAAGGACTGCTGATGCTGTTGGAATCTGACCTCCCTGCACTCAAAATGGATTTTCTGGAGCTACAGAACTCCAAATGGCGCGCTCTCAATGGCGTTGGAAAGTAGACATCCAGAGCTTTCCAGAAATATATAATAGTCCATACTTCATTCAGAAATTGACGACGTAACTTGGCGTTGAACGCCAAGTACATGCTGCTGTCTGGAGTTAAACGCCAGAAAAACGTCATGATCCGGAGTTGAACGCCCAAAACACGTCATAACTTGGAGTTCAACTCCAAGAGAAGCCTCAGCTCGTGGATAGATCAAGCTCAGCCCAAGCATACACTAAGTGGGCCCCGGAAGTGGATTTATGCATCAATTACTTACTCATGTAAACCCTAGGAGCTAGTTTATTATAAATAGAACATTTAACTATTGTATTAGACATCTTTTGACAGTTTAATCTCTTGACTGTTTAGCCTTTGATTATTCGGTCTCTTGATCACTCAGGGGGCTGGCCATTCGGCCATGCCTGAACCTTTTACTTATGTATTTTCAACGGTGGAGTTTCTGCACACCATAGATTAAGGGTGTGGAGCTCTGCTGTACCTCAAGTATTAACGCAATTCTATTTTCTTTTATTCAATTCTCTCTTGTTCTTATTCCAAGATATTCATTCGTACCCAAGAACATGATGAATGTGATGATTATGTGACACTCATCATCATTCTCACCTATGAACGCGCGTGATTGACAACCACTTTCGTTCTACATGCAACCGAGCTTGAATGTGTATCTCTTAGATTCCCCAACAGAATCTTCGTGGTATAAGCTAGATAGATGGCGGCATTCATGAGGATCCGGAAAGTCTCACCTTGTCTGTGGTATTCCGAGTAGGATCCTGGGAATCCGGAAAGTCTAACCTTGTCTGTGGTATTCCGAGTAGGATTCCGGTAATGAATGACTGTGACGTGCTTCAGACTTGCAAGTGCTGGGTGTTAGTGACAGACGCAAAAGAATCAAGGGATTCTATTCCAGCAGGAGCGGGAACCAACCAGTGATTAGCCGTGCTGTGACAGAGCGCGTGAGCGTAGTTTTCACTGCGAGGATGGGATGTAGCCTTCGGCCAGTGTGATGCCTCCAGACGATTAGCCATGCGAGTGACAGCGCAGAGGACCATTTTCCAGAGAGGATACAAAGTAGCCATCGTCGAACGGTGAACCCCTATACATAGCTTGCTATGGAAAGGAGTAAGAAGGATTGAGTTGAAGCAATAGGAAAGTAGGCATTCTTGAGCCATACAGTATCTCCATTCGCTTATCTGAAATTCCCACCAATGAATCTGCAGAAGTGACCATAGCTTGCTTCATACCAACAATCTCTGTGGGATCGACCCTTACTCATGTAAGGTTTATTACTTGGACGACCCAGTACACTTGCTGGTTAGTTGAACGGAGTTGTGAATTCAACTGGTGCCATAATAATGATTTCATACAAATACAAAGAACATGGATCACAATTTCGTCCACCAAGTTTTTGGCGCCGTTGCCGGGGATTGTTCGAGTATGGACAACTGACGGTTCATCTTGTTGCTCAGATTAGGTAATTTTCTTTTCAAAAATCTTTTTCAAAATTTTTCTTTTATTTTTCGTTTTTTCCAACCTTTATTTTCGAAAAAATTAATAAAAATCCAAAAAAATTAGAAAATCATAAAAATCAAAAATATTTTGTGTTCCTTGTTTGAGTCTTGAGTCAATTTTTAAGTTTGGTGTCAATTGCATGCTTTAAAATTTTTCTTGCATTTTTCGAAATTCCATGCATTCATAGTGTTCTTCATGATCTTCAAGTTGTTCTTGATAAGTCTTCTTGTTTGATCTTGATGTTTTCTTGTTTTGTGTCTTTTCTTGTTTTTCATGTGCATCTTTGCATTCATGTTTTCCAAGCATTAAAAATTTCTAAGTTTGGTGTCTTGCATGTTTTCTTTGCATCAAAAATTTTTTCAAAATTATGTTCTTGATGTTCATCATGATCTTCAAAGTGTTCTTGGTGTTCATCTTGACATTCATAGCATTCTTGCATGCATTCATTGTTTTGATCTAAAAATTTCATGCATTGAGTAATTTTGTTGTTTTTCTCTCTCATAATTAAAAATTCAAAAATAAAAAAATATCTTTTCCTTATTTCCCTCCAAATTTTCGAAATTTTGGGTTGACTTGGTAAAAAATTTTTAAAATTAGTTGTTTCTTACAAGTCAAGTCAAAATTTCAATTTTAAAAATCTTATCTTTTCAAAATCTTTTTCAAAAATCATATCTTTTCCATTTTTTTTCTTATTTTCGAAATTTTTAAAAATTACTTTTTCAAAAATCTTTTTCTTATCTTTTATATCTAATTTTCGAAAATTAGCTAACAATTAATGTGATTGATTCAAAAATTTGAAGTTTGTTACTTTCTTGTTAAGAAAGGTTCAATCTTTAAATTCTAGAATCTTATCTTGTAGTTTCTTGTTAGTTAAGTCATTTTAAAAATTAAATCTTTTTTTCAAAATATCTTTTTATTAAAATTTTTATCTTATCTTTTTATCTTATCCTTCTCAAAATTTTATCTTTATCAAAATTTGATTTCAAAATATCTTATCTAACTTCTTATCTTCTTATCTTTTTAAAATTTGATTTCAAATCTTTTTCAATCAACTAACTAACTTTTTGTTTGTTTCTTATCTTTTTCAAAACCACCTAACTACTTTTCCCTCTTCAATTTTCGAAAATACCTCTCTCTTTTTCAAAAATTATTTTTAATTAATTAATTATTTTAAATTTTAATTTCAATTATATTTTATCTTTAATTTTCGAAAATTACTAACCCCTTTTTCAAAATTATTTTCAAAATTTCCCTTCTCTTTTCTTCTTCTATTTTAATTATTTAATTACTAACACTTCTCTGCACCTCTCTCCATCTAAAAATCCGAACCATCCTCCTTTCCTTATCCCCTTTCTTTTTTTCTACTAACATAAAGGAATCTCTATACTGTGACATAGAGGATTCCTCTTTCTTTTCTTGTTTTCTTCTCTTTCATATGAGCAGGAACAGGGAAAAAGGCACTCTTGTTGAAATTGATCCTGAACCTGAAAGGACTCTGAAGAGGAAATTAAGAGAAGCTAAATTAAATTATTCTAAAGGTAACCTTTCAGAAACATTGGAACAAGAGAAGGAGATGGCAGCCGAAAATAATAATAATACAAGGAGAATGCTTGGTGACTTCACAAAGCCAACGTCCAAGTTTGATGGAAGAAGCATCTCCATTCCTGCCATTGGAGCCAATAACTTTGAGCTGAAACCTCAGCTAGTTGCATTAATGCAACAAAACTGCAAGTTTTATGGACTTCCATCTGAAGATCCTTATCAGTTTTTAACTGAGTTCTTGCAGATCTGTGAGACTGTAAAGACGAATGGAGTTGATCCTGAAGTCTACAGACTCATGCTTTTCCCTTTTGCTGTAAGAGACAGAGCTAGAGTATGGTTGGATTCACAACCCAAGGATAGCCTGGACTCATGGGATAAGCTGGTCACTGCCTTCTTGGATAAATTCTTTCCTCCTCAAAAGCTGAGCAAGCTGAGAGTGGATGTTCAAACCTTCAAACAAAAAGATGGTGAATCCCTCTATGAAGCTTGGGAAAGATACAAGCAGCTGACCAAAAGATGTCCATCTGACATGTTTTCAGAATGGACAATATTAGATATATTCTATTATGGTCTATCTGAATTTTCAAAAATGTCATTGGACCATTCTGCAGGTGGATCTATTCACCTGAAGAAAACGCCTGAAGAGGCTCAAGAACTCATTGACATGGTTGCAAACAACCAATTCATGTACAGTTCTGAGAGGAATTCCGTGAATAATGGGATACCTCAGAAGAAAGGAGTTCTTGAAATTGATGCTCTGAATGCCATATTGGCTCAGAACAAGGTGTTGACTCAACAAGTCAACATGATTTCTCAAAATCTGAATGGATGGCAACATGCATCCAACAGTACTAGAGAGGCAGCTTCTGAAGAAGCTTATGATCCTGAGAACCCTGCCATGGCAGAGGTTAATTACATGGGTGAACCTTATGGAAACAACTATAACTCATCATGGAGAAATCATCCAAATTTCTCATGGAAGGATCAACAAAAGCCTCAACAAGGCTTTAACAATGGTGGACGCAACAGGCTGGGCAATAGCAAGCCATATCCATCATCTTCTCAGCAACAGACAGAGAATTCTGAACAAAACACTTCTAATTTAGCCAATATAGTCTCTGATCTGTCAAAAGCCACTTTCAGTTTCATGAGTGAAACAAGATCCTCCATCAGAAATCTGGAGGCACAAGTGGGCCAGCTGAGTAAGAAAGTCATTGAAACTCCTCCCAGTACTCTCCCAAGCAATACAGAAGAGAATCCAAAAGGAGAGTGCAAAGCCATTGACATAGTCAATAAGGCCGAATGCACAAGGGAGGAGGAGGACGAAAATCCTAGTGAGGAAGACCTCCTGGGACGTTCCTCAAGCAAGAAGGAGCTTCCTATTAAGGATCCAAAGGAATCTGAGGCTCATATAGAGACCATAGAGATTCCATTAAACCTCCTTCTGCCATTCATGAGCTCTGAGGACTATTCTTCCTCCGAAGAGGATGAAGATGTAACTGGAGAGCAAGTTGCTCAATATTTAGGAGCTATCATGAAGCTGAATGCCAAGTTATTTGGTAATGAGACTTGGGAAAGTGAACCTCCCTTGCTCATTAATGAACTGGATACTTGGATTCAGAAAATTCTACCTCAAAAGAAACAAGATCCTGGCAAGTTCTTAATACCTTGTACCATAGGCACCATGACCTTTGAAAAAGCTCTGTGTGATCTGGGGTCAGCGATAAATCTTATGCCACTCTCTGTAATGGAGAAGCTCGGGATCATTGAGGTACAACCTGCCTTGTTTTCATTACAATTGGCAGACAAGTCATTGAGACAAGCTTATGGAATAGTAGAGGACGTGTTAGTAAAGGTTGAAGGCCTTTACATCCCTGCTGATTTCATAATCTTAGACACTAGGAAGGAAGAGGATGATTGCATCATCCTTGGAAGACCTTTCCTAGCCACAGCAGGAGCTGTGATAGATATCAACAGAGGTGAATTAGTCCTTCAGTTGAATGGGGAATACCTTGTGTTTAAGGCACATGGCCATCCCTCTGTGACAAAAGAGAGTAAGCATGAAGAGCTTCTCTCAGTTCAGAGTCAAGAAAAGCCCACACAGTCAAACTCTAAGTTTGGTGTTGTAAGGCTACAACCAAACTCTAAGTTTGGTGTCAAGACCCCATATCCAAACTCTAAGTTTGGTGTTGGCAACTATACAACATTGACCTGATCACCTTGTGGCTCCATGAGAGCCACTGTCAAGCTATTGACATTAAAGAAGCGCTTGTTGGGAGGCAACCCAATTTTATTTATCTAATTTTTATTTTATTGTTATTTTGTGTTTTATTAGGTACATGATCATGAGGAGTCACGAAAAAATCATAAAAATTAAAAACAGAATCAAAAACAGCAGAAGAAAAAATTTTCACCCTGGAGGACGCACAGGCTGGCGTTCAACGCCAGTAAGATGCATCTGGCCGGTGTTCAACGCCAGAACAGAGCATCATTCTGGCGCTGAACGCCAGAAACAAGCAATATTCTGGCGCTGAACGCCAGGAATGTGCCCAGAGAGGAAAAGCTGGCGCTGAACGCCAGTGACAAGCATGAAACTGGCGTTCAACGCCAGAAACATGCTTTACATGGGCGTTGAACGCCCAGAATGTGCACCAATGGGCGTTTAAACACTAGAATGGTGTGCAAAGGCATTTTACATGCCTATTTGGTGCAGGGATGGAATTCCTTGACACCTCAGGATCTGTGGACCTCACAGGATCCCCACCTACCTCGCCCTCTCTCACTCCATTCATGGTCATCCCTTCTGTTTTTCATTCACCACCTACATCTATCCACTCTTCCCCATACACCCCACCTACCTTTACAATTCAACTTCTCTTTCCCACCCACTCCCACCCATATAGCCGAATCCATCTCCCCTCACTCACCTCCATCTTCTTCTTCTTCTTCTTCTTCTCTTCTTTCTTCTCTTGCTCGAGGGCGAGCAATATTTTAAGTTTGGTGTGGTAAAAGCATAGCTTTTTTGCTTTTCCATTACCATTAATGGCACCTAAGGCCAGAGAAACCTCAAAGGGAAGACAAAAGCTTCCACCTCTGAGTCATGGGAGATGGAAAGACTCATATAAAGCCGTCATAGCTCAGTGGTAGAACATGTGGCTGCAAATCAAGAGATCCCTGAGATACCTCAGGGGATGAATTGTCCTCCACACAAATATTGGAAGCAACTAAGGGTGGAACATCATGAGCACTCCATCATTCTCCAAGAAATAAGAGAAGATCAAAGAGCAATGAGGGAGGAGCAACAAAGGCAAGGAAGGGACATAGAAGAGCTTAAGGACATTGTTGGACCCTCAAGAAGAAGACGCCACTAGAGGTGGATTCATTCCTTGTTCTTTATTTCTTTCTGTTTTCGGTTTTTAATATTGTGTTTATCTATGTTTTGTGTCTTTACTTCATGATCATTAGTAAGTAACTATGTCTTAAAGCTATGAATAAATTCCATTAATCCTTCACCTCTCTTAAAAGAAAAATGTTTTAATTCAAAAGAACAAGAAGTACATGAATTTCGAATTTATCCTTGAATTTAGTTTAATTATATTGATGTGGTGACAATACTTTTGTTTTCTGAATGAATGCTTGAACAGTGCATATGTCTTTTGATCTTGTTGTTTATGAATGTTAAAATTGTTGGCTCTTGAAAGAATGATGAACAAAGAGAAATGTTAATGATGATCTGAAAAATCATGAAATTGATTCTTGAAGCAAGAAAAAGCAGTGAATGGCGAAAAAAAAAATTTGGCAAAAAAAAAATAGCAAAGAAAAAGAAAAAGCAAGTAGAAAAAGCCAATAGCCCTTAAAACCAAAAGGAAAGGGTAAAAAGGATCCAAGGCTTTGAGCATCAATGGATAGGAGGGCCCAAGGAAATAAAATCCAGGCCTAAGCAGCTAAACCAAGCTGTCCCTAAACATGTGCTTGTGTCATGAAGGTCCAAGTGAAAAGCTTGAGACTGAGTGGTTAAAGTCGTGATCCAAAGCAAAAAGAGTGTGCTTAAGAGCTCTGGACACCACTAACTGGGGACTCTAGCAAAGCTGAGTCACAATCTGAAAAGGTTCACCCAGTTATGTGTCTGTGGCATTTATGTATCCGGTGGTAATACTGGAAAACAAAATGCTTAGGGCCACGGCCAAGACTCATAAGTAGCTGTGTTCAAGAATCAACATGCTTAACTAGGAAAGTCAATAACACTATCCAAAATTCTAAGTTCCTAAAGAAGCCAATCATTCAGAAGCAAAAAGCTACAAGTCCCGCTCATCTAATTATAATTAATATTCATTGATATTCTGGAATTTATAGTATATTCTCTTCTTTTTATCCTATTTGATTTTCAGTTGCTTGGGCACAAGCAACAATTTAAGTTTGGTGTTGTGATGAGCGGATAATTTATACGCTTTTTGGCATTGTTTTTAGGTAGTTTTTAGTAAGTTCAAGCTACTTTTAGGGATGTTTTCATTATTTTTTATGTTAAATTCGCATTTCTGGACTTTACTATGAGTTTGTGTGTTTTTCTGTGATTTCAGGTAATTTCTGGCTGAAATTGAGGGACTTGAGCAAAACTCTGAAAAAGGCTGACAAAAAGGACTGCTGATGCTGTTGGAATCTGACCTCCCTGCACTCAAAATAGATTTTCTAGAGATACAGAACTCCAAATGGCGCGCTCTCAACGGCGTTGGAAAGTAGACATCCAGAGCTTTCCAGCAATATATAATAGTCTATACTTTATTCGGCAATTCACGACGTAACTTGGCGTTGAACGCCAAGTACATGCTGCTGTCTGGAGTTAAACGCCAGAAAAACGTCATGATCCGGAGTTGAACGCCCAAAACACGTCATAACTTGGAGTTCAACTCCAAGAGAAGCCTCAGCTCGTGGATAGATCAAGCTCAGCCCAAGCATACACCAAGTGGGCCCCGGAAGTGGATTTATGCATCAATTACTTACTCATGTAAACCCTAGGAGCTAGTTTATTATAAATAGAACATTTAACTATTGTATTAGACATCTTTTGACAGTTTAATCTCTTGACTGTTTAGCCTTTGATTATTCGGTCTCTTGATCACTCAGGGGGCTGGCCATTCGGCCATGCCTGAACCTTTTACTTATGTATTTTCAACGGTGGAGTTTCTGCACACCATAGATTAAGGGTGTGGAGCTCTGCTGTACCTCAAGTATTAACGCAATTCTATTTTCTTTTATTCAATTCTCTCTTGTTCTTATTCCAAGATATTCATTCGTACCCAAGAACATGATGAATGTGATGATTATGTGACGCTCATCATCATTCTCACCTATGAACGCGCGTGATTGACAACCACTTTCGTTCTACATGCAACCGAGCTTGAATGTGTATCTCTTAGATTCCCCAACAGAATCTTCGTGGTATAAGCTAGATAGATGGCGGCATTCATGAGGATCCGAAAAGTCTCACCTTGTCTGTGGTATTCCGAGTAGGATCCTGGGAATCCGGAAAGTCTAACCTTGTCTGTGGTATTCTGAGTAGGATTCCGGTAATGAATGACTGTGACGTGCTTCAGACTTGCAAGTGCTGGGCGTTAGTGACAGACGCAAAAGAATCAAGGGATTCTATTCCAGCAGGAGCGGGAACCAACCAGTGATTAGCCGTGCTGTGACAGAGCGCGTGAGCGTAGTTTTCACTGCGAGGATGGGATGTAGCCTTCGGCCAGTGTGATGCCTCCAGACGATTAGCCATGCGAGTGACAGCGCAGAGGACCATTTTCCAGAGAGGATACAAAGTAGCCATCGTCGAACGGTGAACCCCTATACATAGCTTGCTATGGAAAGGAGTAAGAAGGATTGAGTTGAAGCAATAGAAAAGTAGGCATTCTTGAGCCATACAGTATCTCCATTCGCTTATCTGAAATTCCCACCAATGAATCTGCATTAGTGACCATAGCTTGCTTCATACCAACAATCTCTGTGGGATCGACCCTTACTCACGTAAGGTTTATTACTTGGACGACCCAGTACACTTGCTGGTTAGTTGAACGGAGTTGTGAATTCAACTGGTGCCATAATAATGATTTCATACAAATACAAAGAACATGGATCACAATTTCGTCCACCATCACCCTTACAAATAGAAGGAAAATACAAGTATACTCACATCCAGCATTTTCTATTCATGATTCATTTACTACATTCATTCATTACTTATATATGCATCTCTGGCATACTCGCCACATTTTCACGCTTCCTTAATTTATCATAATCATTTAATCATCAATCATATTTCAGTAATATTTCTTTATTCATCTTCACTTACATTCATTCATTTGATTTTATTAAGGCTAAAATACCTCATAATACCCCATTCCTACACTTCCCATTCATAATTCAACATGTCACAAGCTTTTCCTCACCTCCAAGTACTCTCTTATTATGACTTAATCTCCTCACTATACTTAAAACTAATATTTAGGGTTTAAAGAAGTAAAATTAGAGGTTTAGAGATTCAAAAGCATGTTAAGATCGTAGAAATACAATTTTGTTGAAAACAGGGTCACGCGTATGCGTGGGTGAGTTTTTTCCTTGTTCCCGTACGTGACCACCTGCATGCGATGTGACCAACCTGAAACTTTCTCGTTTTAAAAGATTTTTCATCTGTCCTTCGAACGGTGTAAACTTCACGGACCCAATTTTCATATGAGATAAGTTTGAAAGAATTTAGGGATCCGAAAGCCGAGTTATGGCTCGTCGAAATTCGGGCAAAAATCAGATTTTCACAAAAATCCTCAAATATTGCTAAACCTCAATTTTCACAACAATTAAATTCCAACCCTTTTTAAAAATTACCAAACCACATCAAACCAAGTCCCAAAATTTTTCAACACCCCTTAATTACTCCACGAAAAACCAATTCACAATTATAATCACTTCATGCAATATTTCATATCCAAACAACATCACACACACACACACACACACACACACACACACACATACACACAATCGAACGGTGTAAACTTCACGGATCCAATTTTCATATGAGATAAGTTTGAAAGAATTTGGAGATCCGGAAGCCGAGTTATGACTCGTCAAAATTCGGACAAAAATAAGATTTTCACAAAAATCCTCAAAGATTGTTAAACCTCAATTTTCACAGCAATTCAATTCCAACCCTTTTTAAAAATTACCAAACCACATCAAACCAAGTCCCAAAATTTCTCAACACCCCTTAATTACTCCACGAAAAACCAATTCACAATTATAATCACTTCACGCAATATTTAATATCCAAACAACATCATACATAGTCATCCACTTCTACACACACACACACACACACACACACACACACACATATAGAGTTTACCCACCGTCATCAACTTTCTCATGCCATTATTCACGAACTCAACTATTTCACAATAGTTCAACACAATATACATATCAATACATGGTTCAACCCTTCACATACATTAATACATATCGCAACATTACTAACCCTCATACATATCCACCAATTTCAATCATCAGCATCACACTTATTTCAATCTCATATTCACTCATCAAATATCATCAATATTCATTCAAATAATTATTTCATCAATTATTTATATCAAATACAATATCAACTTCACCACCAATATAGTACCAACAACAACAACTTCAAATTCACTAACCATTATATATACACCAAGTTACACATACATCATTCATACAAGCCTCTATCACAACCTCTAAAACCATCAACCACATACATAATATTCAAACTCAACCAACAACAATATCACAATTCAATTCCTATCTTAAGGTCACTAGCTTAAGTTTTTACGCCACATTATATTTTAGATACGAGAAACCGAATCCATACCTTGGTCGA
This sequence comes from Arachis stenosperma, assembly GCF_014773155.1. Lineage (NCBI taxonomy): Eukaryota > Viridiplantae > Streptophyta > Magnoliopsida > Fabales > Fabaceae > Arachis > Arachis stenosperma. Next base: position 33,641,589 of record NC_080378.1, read on the forward strand.
TTCCTCGTAAAACCCAGAGCGTCACAATTTTACCACCGTTCCACAAAATTCGTGGCTGCAAATGCACACCAACAGAAAATCCCGGCCTCCAAGGTCCAAGATCCAAGCTCCCAACATCATCAATATATCCAAATCAATAATATTCAATCTAATCCCATAACATATCACTATAATTAACATTCAAGATTACTAATTCACTAATTAGCAAAAGGTTTAAGGTTTTTACCTTCACCCACTGATCCTTGAGCCATACCCACAAGGAATCAAGGCTAGTGAAATCCTAAAACATGAGAATCATCACGGAATTAAGTTCCTCAAACCCTAAACTCAAATTTAAGACACCAACAGAAATGTAGCTAGGTAAACACAAGTTACTTATAATTTTTTTTAAATGGAATTAAAGAGATCAACGATCCCGATGCGTGGTCACAAATGGCACGCAATTCCGATCACCAGAGCAAAAGTTATCCCTCTCTGAAGGTTAGGTTTTCATGAAACCCCCCTTCCCCTCTCTCACATTTGCCCAGCATGTTTTCCTCTTTGTGTGGGGAAAAAGAGCTGTGCTCTTCACTTAAATGGGTGTTGGGTTGAACCTTGGGCCCGATTCAACCGATTTGGCCCGTTCGACTCAATTTTGGACCAAATCTTTTAAAATTAGTGTCAAAATTCTTATTTTAATTAGCTCTACCTCATTAAACTATAAATTTCTATTTTCTATTTTCTTGGGTTAATAATTAATTTATTGATAAATTATTTTCTAATTTTGCAGGTTTTACAGAGATCACCTAGAAGAAACTAGTTTTTGTGAGCTGAAACAAAGAGGTAAGGTTTGGTAAATTAATTGTGACTTGATTGTGTTGTTGATGTCTAGTTGATGGTTGATTATTTGATGCTTGAAATTAAGTATTTGCGTGGTGTTTTGATGTATATTTGATGGCTGAAATGCAGGACGCTAGGCTCCCTTTTCTTGAAATTTTATAGGTGTTGGGCGGCCTCTTCTTGAAACTCCTTGGGTGCTGGGCACCCTCCCTTTGGAACTTTATGGGCGCCGGGTGCCCTATTTAAATTTCATAGCCACTGGGCACCCTCCCCTGGGAACTCCATGGATGCTGAGCGCCCTCCTCTTGAAACATCATGGGTGGTGGACGCCCCACCATTTAATCTCCTATGCACTGAGCACCTACATTTTGCTATGAAGTTCACTCTTCGAAGGAGTTGAGCGCTGGTTTTGGGCACTAAGCGCCATGCATTATGACTTATGGCATTGGGTATCCACCACTAGTTCTAGGCGCCAAGGCATAAGAAAATTGATTTTCGAGAATAACTAAGTGAAAAATGTAATTTGGTGAAAATTCAGAGGTAAAAGTATAATTAGTGAAAATTTAGGGGTTAAAATATAATTAACTAAAGCTTAGGAGCTAATCTATAAATAACTAAAAGTCTAGGGATTAAAGTGTAATATTCAAAAGTTAAAGAATATAAAAATAATTAAAGTAAATGGCAAGGACATAAAGGCAAATAACATAAAAGTTTAAGGACTATAGTAATTATCAAGGTTCTGAAAACCGGACCGGTCATTAAACCGCTTTAGTTATTGGTTCATTGGTTTAGTGGTTCAACCGGTTTAACCGGTGGTCTAACCGGAAAAACCGTTTTAAAATAAAATAATAAATAAATTATAAAGGACCAAAAATTGAGGATATTCCAAGAAATCCTATAGTCCTATTAGATGCAACAGCATTCAACATTATCACATATTCTCACACACACACACAAATACAAAGCCTTACATCAAAGAACAACCATGATTTGGAAAGAAAATGTAAACACCAAACAATCACAAGCATACACAACATGTGAATATTATTATAGCAAACATAATACAAAATAGCTCTTCTAATGCATCTCCTAAAATATCCCAAATAAAAAAGCTACATGATCTGATCCACTTGATTCAGAAAGTTACATCTATTGGAAAAATTAAGAATCAACCAAAAGAAAAAGAAGAGAAAGGCCTGGTTGATTCGATTCAATTCGCTGAGAGAGTTGGGATTTTGATTCAGAAATCATGCTGATGGTGGATTCATTTCAGAGGACATGATACTTCCTCCCAATATAAGCTCACTGCGCATAAGCACATTGAAGTGTCTCAAGAAGCTAAACTACAGAGGTTCCAATATCTGAATGCTCTTCATATACTTGAAATTCATTGTTGTGACATCCTTTATTTCTTGCCTGATGAAGAACTTCCTTCCACCCGTAATCAACTTTATGTCCAAGAATGCCCTTTGCTGACTCCAAGACTTAAACCAAATAGTGGGAAGGAGTGGTACAAGGTGGCTCGAATTCCACACATATAAATTGATGACCAAATACTCTATTTAGGGAACTAGTGCCAAAGCTAGGCACTCAGGTTAGAGGACTATAAACACTATGCACAGGCAACATGTTATGCATTCTGATGAGGACAAAAGGGATGAATCCATGTTGTGTCGGTTTCATTGTGTCCTGATTTATACTACCCTTTGATTTTCATTTTTAGCATTCAGCAAAAAACATTACAAAACAGCAACAAGTAATCCCTAATCACTAAACAAAAATTTCAATAATGATTTGATTTTCATTTTTAACAGCAGCAACAAAAATTTTAATAAATATTTCAGGAATTAAAGAAAGAGTAGCAGCACAAAATTAGCAAAAATTAGCAATTTCACAGTTTCACATTAAAAACAGCAAACAAAGGCTTTGGGGAGAGAAGATGGAGACACGAACAAGAATCGAAAAAGTGAAAGCAGTGACACTAACCATCGACGAAGTCACGGACGGCGACCGGGGAGACGACGGTGAGTGGCGAGCTGCTCCAAGCCAACAAAACAGAGAAGCCATGGAGGACGGATGGAGGACAGGGGGAAGGAGGAGGCCGAGCTACAAGAGAGGGCCTAGCCACAGACGGCGCCGACAGCACGGACGGCGGCAGCACTGCGGCAGAACAGTTGCAGGGAGGACCTAGGGTTTTGGTTTGGTGATTTAACTGTGCTTCAAAGTTCAGAGGAATTCACAAATTGGAGGGGTGTGGTGGGGGAAGGAGGGAGTGAGTAAAGCTGTAGAGGTAACGTTTTTTCTTTCTTTTTTTTTTTGCAAATAATCAAAACGGTGCCGTTTACAGAGAACCGGCTGGTTACCGGTTCGGTCCAACCGGCCGGTTTTCGACCGGTTCGGCGGTTTTGAAACGGTTTTTAAATGGACGGTTATTAGAGGCGGACCGGACCGTTTACATCGCCGGTTCCCGGTTGGACCGGTTCAACCGTCCGGTCCGGTCCGGTTTTCAGAACATTGGTAATTATAGTAAAAGACGTAGCAAGATATTTCAAAAGTATAGAATTTAGAGATTTCTTCATAAAACACTTAGAGAGAAGTACGAGGAGAGGATTAAAATTAATTGTAGCTCTAAAAGGATACTAGTAACATTGAGAAAAGTATTAACAAGAAAGAGAAGAGATACGAGATTGATGAAAGTGGGCTTGGCCCTAAAAGATTGAGAAAAGTAAAATCTGTAAGCTAAAAGTTGCTTACAGAGACTAATGATTGTTGATTGGGCCTTTGGGCTAGATATAAAAGGCGGGGATGCCTGTAAACTGAATTTGGTTTCCAGACATACATCAGCCCTAGAAGTGTTGTTCATGTAAGGCAAGGTCACTACAAAGGTTAAGACATGCATGCTCGGCCCTAGAAGTGTGATTCCTATAAGGCAAGGTCACTTACAATGGTTATGCTATAGCGTGCTTAAACTCTACTTAGCTCTAGAATCGCTATATCTGGCCATGTGTGCCAGGTTACGTCGGGTGTGGGTAGAAACCAACATATGAACTCATGACCTGTAGTGGGACTAGACATGCATCAAACTTGTTTGTGCATAATTTTCTATTATGTATTTTGTATGAATGTATGTGTTTTCTGTATTGTTACTATGTGATGCTTTATGTATTCCCTATTTGTTTATTATTTTCTATACTTTCTGTTTACTATTTTTGTATTCTCTATTTATACACTGTGATATGATATTTCTATGATATGTGTTGCATGATTATATTCTCTTTTCATGCTTTATTACATATTATGTTGTGTGTCTCATGCTGATAGGATATCCTTGTGATATGTGTCTCATGATTGTCCTTATGCACTCATTTTCGAAATGTTTATGCTTAACTTGAAGTGTTAAGATTGATCACCTTAATGTTAATTATTTGGTATGAACAGGGCAACGATAAGTTCACAGAGGCAGAGCACTCGGGGAAAAACTCCCAGTACTAATCGACAAGGAATGAGGGAGCCTTTATCGCTATGGTAAATACCATGGCTGAGACTGTGCGTGAGACAGCGGTTGCGGCTACCCGCATAATTGACCTTCTAAGAGAATGAAACAGCACTAATAGAGAAAATGACGATACAAACACGATGCATCATGATAGACCTTTGTCATTAGCTACTTTTTTTAAGATTAATCCGCCACAATTCCAAGGTACGACTGTTGCAACAGAAGCTACTAATTGGTTCCATAGCATCGAGGGGTCTTTGCGAGCTCAACATGTTCCCACGGTGTAGTATGTGGAGTTTGCATCATATATGCAGGAAGGGGATGAACAATAATGGTGGCAAGGCATATAGCACCTGCTCCAACAGGTAGATGATGAGATCTTGTGGGCTTTTCTTAAGGAAGAGTTTTATAAGAAGTACTTCTTTAGGTTAGTGCGTGATGCAAAGGAGATGGACCTGATGTAGTTAAGATAGGGGAGTATATCTGTTATTGAATATACTAGGAGATTTAAGGAGTTGTGTTATTTTTCCAAGATCTGTCAAGGGAGTCTGACAAAATTGAAGAGTGGAAGTGTTTGAAGTTCAAAGGAAGACTTCGTGAAGATATGAAGAATTTGATGTTTCTGTTAGAGATACAGAACTTTGCAGAATTGCTTAATAAGAGTCAGTTGGTGGAAGATTGTGCAAAGGAGGTGGCGGTACCAAGGATTAATCACCAAGGATTTCCATTAAAGATTTTTTATCGGTGTGCGGTTCCACATAGAAGAAATTTTAAGCTGACTGGAGCACCTCCACATAGGAATCAACAAACTAGGAATGCTTTTACTTGGTCTACTGGTAGGAACACTAGTAGACCGAGACAAGATACTAGCAAGCGACCTCAGCAGGCATAGATGAATTTGGTATGTCAGTAGTGTGGAAAGAATCACGGCAACAGATCTTGCCCATTTGGGTCAAACATTTGCTATTCTTGTGGTGAGCCTGGGCATATGGCCAGAAATTGTCCAAAGATGTTTGCTCAGGAGTTAGCTAGACCCTAACAGCAAGGACGAGCATTTGCTATGACTACTGAAGATGCTACACATTCAGACTCCCTGATCCAAGGTCAGGGTTATGTCAAAACTCGACTCCTAACTATACTGTATGGCTCGTGTATATCGCATTCATTTAATTCTATAATTGTTGCACGTGAGTTGGGATTAGATTTTTCTAAGTTGGATTACGATTTAATTTTTCATACATCAACCTCTCAAAATGTTTTAACTAATCTAGTGTGTTGACAAGTATCTTTTGTTATTAAAAGTAGAATTTTCATACATGATCTAATCTATTTTGCCTTTATGTGGATTAGACATTATCTTAGGGTTGGACTGGTTATCAAATTATCATGTTTTTCTTGATTGCTTTGAGAGAACTGCCATTATTCTATCTGACAGTATGCATACTAGACCAATTATATCCCGAGCATTTTATCTAAGTTTTGTAAGAATTACCCATAGAAGGAGTGAGTGAGGGTTACGTTCTGTTAGTGGCTAGCTCAAGTGGTAATGAACTAAGCTTAGAGCAAATCGAGTAATGAAAGAGTTTTCTGACATTTTTCTGGAATAATATCTGAGTTCCTTCCTCAGTGAGAGATAGAATTTAGCATCGATTTGGTACGAAGAGTCAGACCAATTTCTATTGCATCTTATTAGATGTCACCATTGGAGCTTGTAGAATTGAAGAAGCAATTGGACGAGTTTTTGGGAAAGAAATTCATTCGTTTGAGTGCATCAGCAAGGGGAGCTCTGGTATTGCTTGTGAAGAAAAAGGATAGTGGAATGAGATTGTGTGTAGATTAATGACAGCTGAACAAGATCACTATTGAGAATAAGTACCCACTTCCACGAATAGATGACATGATGGACTAGTTAAGGGATGCAACAGAATTTTCAAAGATTGATCTGCGATTGGGCTACCACCAGATATGGGTAAAAGAATCAGATATATCTAAAACGAGTTAAGTTTCAAAGTGGTCCTTGAAGTTACACTCGAGGCTCAAAGTAGTCCCTAAAGTTAATAATTACCCATTTTTGTCCCTAAAGTTGTACTATGGGACCTAGAGGCCAGAGACGTCCTTCAGGCACGTTCCGTCGATCTAGTGCCACCGAAAAGCTGATTCGGACTCTTCTGTGACACACTGGACACGTAATGGCTAGCTGATGTGGATTAGTAATCTTTTTTGGTGCAATTTGGTCCCTAAATCAAAATTAAAAATCCTAATCCCCAAATTTAAAAATCACTCTCTGTAGTACCCCTCTCTTTTCTTCTATTCTCTTCTCTAAAGTACCCCCATTCTAATTTCTAGGTACACACTTTAGTGATTGTGACTTATAAATAAAGGACATTATAAAGGCATTTAAGTTCTTCACTTTTGTAGGTTCTTATCATGTTAGGCATGAGATGAACAAGAACACAAGGGTGGAAGTTGAACATGCATATTATATTTATAGTTCCTGTAATGATGTTCTACCCATTCGTGGAACTGTCCTACAAAATTCTGGATTTATACACAAACAAGTAAGCTTTTTGAGTGGGTAAATACATGATGGGCAGTTAACATGATATTTGAAATTCGACGAATTAAATCAAGGGACTTAACATGATTGGCAACTAGAATTTTGGAAGTATGCTCATTGATATTATCTATATCATGAATCTCGCCAGAATCTAACCTCATCTATTAATCAAGACTCAATGATAAGCTCATTATCCCATCAACAACAATGCTATCTTTTGTTTCTATCAACCCCAAAGCAACAGCTTCATCGGACTCATTACTGTTATTTCCCTTAGCATGTAGAGCTGAAATATCCTTAAAGGATTGCGTGGTGATGTTTGATGGTGCATCTGTCTCCTCCATCCCAGATTGTATTCTCAAACTCTCCATTGCAAGTGCTTTTATTTTATCCATAGCCAATGGAGTTAAAGCTTCAAATGCAATAAACTCTGAGCCTGTCTAGTTACCAGCTGAACTAGATGATGTTCCCTTCAATCCTCTTAGCACACAAGTTATATCTTCTTGTGTTACCAAGTTATGTTGCAAATGGCATTGTCTACATAAAGTAAAGACAATTCATTCAGTAAAACATTTCAAGGAAATGAACGATAAACTATATATACAACTCCAAGACCACTGATCAGTAAAAATGACAAACCTCTCTTTTTCCTTTATTATCATAGCTTCCCATGCTATTTGTTGTATTGTCTTCCCTATAATATCTTTCAGAGGCATCAACTTCTTTGCTAGCTTCAAAAGCTTTTCAATTACCATCAAAGCCAAACATTGTACAATCTCCATCATTCTAGAAGCCATTTTTGCAAGTACCACAACAGGGTGAGAAATCTACATGACTAGTCTCCCCACCACTTCAACTATTCTTGAAAAGTGAAGGAATCATAGATCGTAGAAAGTAGAAACCCTATATTGCTTGTCTGAAGACAATGGCCTAAACCCTCTGTCAAAGGAGGTAAGCATAAAGGTTCTTCAGGTAGTGCATGAATTGGACTTCATAGCTAGCATAGTTTTTTGGTGGAGAATATTGAAAAGCATTTTCATTCAAACCCAACTCACATGTTAAGGCTTCTATTTCCATCTCTTCTAACGTCCATGCCTTTTCTTCGCTCATATGCTGGAGCTAAACTAGATGCCTGCATGCAGGTCTTCTGAAAAAGATGACGACTTGATACAATTAGAGAAGTTCAAGGGCTATGATCTAATAGAAGTTTTGTGAGCATCATCTACTTCATTATTACTTCCCTTATCAACATCAAACAATGAGAAGCCCTCAGACCTACTGTCCATCTCAAATTGTATTACAAGGCACATTATTGGAGATTAGTGCCCACTTTTAGAATGGAGGTACTGCAGAGAAGAGAATATGAGAGAAGAGAAGAGAAAGGGTATATAACACCCTACCACACGTAGCCTTACACCTAGGATGTGAAATAGAGGTGGCGAGGCGCTACGACCTCTAAAAGTAAAATATACATATACATAATATATTTGAAAAAGGTTTATATCTAGGAGTCTTTGAAGGAAAGGTTTAAAACAAAGCGGTAAATAGAATAGCACATCACTCGTATACATAGGAAAAGAATTCCAAAGATATAGATAACAAAGCTCCTGACCTGGCTCGTGAAGTTAAGACCGGCCATGAGCCTATAAACATATATACATATATACATGAGAAACCCAAAAATACCCAAATTACTGTTTATATAGACATACACGCACGCGCGCGCGCGCGCGCGCACACACACACACAATGGAGATATATAATTATGTACATATGGATCTAAACCAAAATGAAAACCCCAAACGGGTAGAGTTCTTCGCTTGCAGAAAGCTTCCAGTATGCCTCAGTGAGGAGCCTCATGTCTTACATATGAAAACCACAAAATATGTATGGGATGAGAACCGGAGGTTCTTAGCATGGTAACAGTGCCCACATCTCTAACATATAATATCCCGGAAAAGACGAAGGCAATCCTAGAACTTCCGACATATAATTAAATCTTATAAAATATAACTAAACTAAAAGTAAATTAGGCAACTAACTAAGGATCTTTATACTATCTAGTATTCCCCTTTTCAACTCCTTCGAACCTCCCAACCACTACTGGAATCATTTGTTTCAAACACAGTTATTACATGCAAGGAATTCACAATTAGGATTCAGATATAGCAGATAAACAGGTAGCAAGTAGTTTATGCAATCAGTTAGTCATTCCAAACAAAGCACACCAAACAAACACATAGATGCATATGATGCATGCCTGTCCTATGGCTGATAATATCATCTGCCAGTTATATAGCCAACCTGACACATCCTAATAGCTAACCATGGACAGAAACACCCATTACAGAGCAAGTGGGTTTGAGCTACAACTCCCTTGCTACTACCCGCTTAACCCAGAGCGAGTGAAATAACCACTACTACCACTACTACCCAGGCAGGTATTTAAAAGCTCAACCTGGAGCAAGTGGAATAATCCACTACTACTACTACTACCCAGGCGTCACAAACACTGACCTGGAGCAAGCGGGATGAACCACAATCCTTGCTACTGCCCAGGTATCTCAAACATACATTCAATCATTCTTAATCAATTATCAATTATTATCACATCTCAGACATTGACCCGGAGCAAGCGGGACGAACCACAATCCTTGCTACTGCCCAAGTATCACATTCAAAATTCATTGTTATTTTTCGTCATATTTTAATTCTTTCATATTCATTCAAAACTCCATAATTAAACTCGGTTTTCATAATTTTTCTTCATCATCTCATACCCGGGGCAAGTGGACACTACCCTATCACATATATCTCATATAATTACAAATCATCATTACTCCCATTATCCTCATCAAATTAAGCATCCCTTTTCTTCAACTCCCCCGATGCCTACTTTTATCTTCTTCCACTCGCTAACCCTTACTTCGTGACTCAAAACTTTACTAATAAATTTTAATCAGAGAGGTTTGGAAAATCAGAGAAATGATAAATAGTTCAAAAATAGTGAATTTTATTTAGAATAGTAGTTTTGGAGGGTAACAGGCTTGTCAGGAAGTCAAATAGTGAAAAAACAGAATTTTTGAAAAAAATAGGGCAGTGTGTGTGCATACACCCCCACTCTATCCTTAAAAGTGTGCGTACGCGGACAACAGCAAGCCTTCCCATGAGTGTGCGTACACACCGTAGTGTTCATGCTCACACTTGCCATTGAAACTCAAGCACTACCCGTCGCGGGCGCACACGCACTAGCATGTTCAAAAATTCTGCAACTTAAATAAATCAGTTTTCTGCACCTGTTTCTTGACGTCCATAACTCCCTCTACAAAATTCCATTTTTCTCAAATTTTATACTGTTTTAAAGCTACTAAAAATATCTTTAATTTAAAATAGATTTTATTCAAATTCAAAGTTCGAGGCTCAAGTTATGGACCGCCAAAGTTCTTTAAAAATCAGTTTTTACCAAAACTTCAAAACTCAACTTTTCCAAACCAAAACCAACCAAATCCTATTCAAAACCATCTTATGCCATATCATAACTCACCAAACATCAACCCATCATTTGTCAATCATTTAATTACCTAAAAATACCAACATTTCTTTACCAACCCATCATCATATTTTCCACATTCATACATACACATGTTAATTCCATCAATTCAAGCTACACCACATCAATTCACCATCCATCCTTAACACATCATCAATCATCATTATTTATACTCATTAACATCATAATTTCACATACAAATCCCTTTTATTAGTTATTTACTAATCTCATACATAATTTTCTACCAAACTCAACATTTATATCAACAATTCACAGTCATCATCAACTCATTATATTAGCAATTTAAAATTTACCATACTATCCCAATGTCATACATACATATACAAATACTCATTTACTAACCATATTACTCAATCAATTCATACCGTTCAACTTATCCGATGGTCAGCAAGCCTAAGTTTTACCGCCACATTATATTTTAGATACGAGAAACCGAAGTCATACCTTGGCCGATTCTCTGATAAACCCGAAACACCTCAAGCGTTGGTGCACGAATTTATGATTCGCACAACTAACCAGCAAGTGCACTGGGTCGTCCAAGTAATACCTTAGGTGAGTAAGGGTCGATCCCACGGAGATTATTGGCTTGAAGCAATCAATGTTTATTTTATTAATCTTAGTCAGGAGGCTAATAGGATTAAAAGTGAAATTACCAGATTTGATTATAAAAATAAAAGAGAATAACAGTGTTACTTGTTGTGCAGTGATGAGAAACATGTTGGAGTTTTGGAGATGCTTTGTCCTTTGAATTTCTACTTTTCCTTGAAATCCTCTTCCCACACGCAAGGTTCCTTCCATGGCAAGCTCTATGTAGGGTGTCACCGTTGTCAATGGCTACCTCCCATCCTCTCAGTGAAAATGTTCCTATGCTCTGTCACAGCATGGCTACTCATCTGTCGGTTCTCAATCAGGTTGGAATAGAATCCATTGATTCTTTTGCGTCTGTCACTAACGCCCAGCCTTCAGGAGTTTGAAGCTCGTCACAGTCATTCAATCCCGGAATCCTACTCGGAATACCACAGACAAGGTTTAGACTTTCCGGATTCTCATGAATGCCGCCATCAATCCAGCTTATACCACGAAGATTCTGATTAAGGAATCTAAGAGATATTCATTCAATCTGATGTAGAACGGAGGTGGTTGTCAGGCACACGTTCATGGATTGAGGAAGGTGATGAGTGTCACGGATCATCACCTTCTTCACAATTAAGCGCGAATAAACATCTTAGATAAGAACAAGCGTGTTTGAATAGAAAACAAAGGAATTGTATTAAATCATCGAGACGCTGCAGAGCTCCTCACCCCCAACAATGGAGTTTAGAGACTCATGCCGTCAAAAAGTATGTAATTCAGATCTGAAAATGTCATGAGGTACAAGAAATGTCTGTAAAAGTTGTTTAAATAGTAAACTAGTAACCTAGGTTTACAGAAAATGAATAAACTAAGATAATTGGTGCAGAAATCCACTTATGGGGCCCACTTGGTGTGTGCTGGGGCTGAGATTAAAGCTATCCACGAGTAGAGGCCTTTCTTGGCGTTAAACTCCAGGTTATGACGTGTTTTGGGCGTTCAACTCCGGATCATGACGTTTTTCTGGCGTTTAACTCCAGACAGCAGCATGAACTTGGCGTTCAACGCCAAGTTACGTCGTCTATCCTTGCGCAAAGTATGGACTATTATATATTGCTAGAAAGCCCTGGATGTCTACTTTCCAACGCCGTTGAGAGCGCGCCAATTGGACTTCTGTAGCTCCAGAAAATCCATTTCGAGTGCAGGGAGGTCAGGATCCAACAGCATCAGCAGTCCTTTTTCAGCCTAAGTCAGATTTTTGCTCAGCTCCCTCAATTTCAGCCAGAAAATACCTGAAATTATAGAAAAATACACACACTCATAGTAAAGTCCAGAAATATGATTTTTGCTTAAAAACTAATAAAATTCTATTAAAAACTAATTAAAACATACTAAAATCTACATGAAATTACCCCCAAAAAGCGTATAAAATATCCGCTCATCACAACACCAAACTTAAACTGTTGCTTGTCCTCAAGCAACTAGATAAATAAAATAGGCTTTAGCAGAAATTAAGAAGTAACAATTGATGGTGTTTTTGCGGAAAACAAATTTTCCAACACACAAATCCAACCGGCAAGTATACCGGGTCGCATCAAGTAGTAATAACTCACTTAGAGTGAGGTCGATCCCACAGGGATTGATGGATCAAGCAATTTTAGTGGGTGATTAGTTTAGTCAAGCTAACATTGAATGAGTTGTGTGAAGTTGAGCAACAGAATGTAAATTTGCAGGGAATTTAAATTGCAGAAAGTAAAGTGGCAGGAAACTTAAAGAACAAGAAAGTAAAATAGCTGAAACTTAAATTTCAAGAGATGTAAATTGCATTAAATGTAAAGGGGAGTGGGTGCTGGAAATTAAAGGAAGCAATAGATTAAGCAACTGGAAATTTAAATTGCAGAAAATGTAAATGTGCAGGAAATTAAATCAAGCTCAATGTGAACAGAAATATGAAAGTGCAGAATGCAGGAAAGGAAATTACAGAAAAGTAAATGTAGTAGAAGACTGAGATCAATTCTCAAATCTCAAAGAGCAATTGACAATTTCAATGAAACAGTAAAAAAAAACAGAAGAGTAGCAAAGAGCTCAGCTAAATTGCAAAATAAAATTGATCTCAGGGAATCAAAGAGACTAGAAAACAAGTCTAGATCTCAATCCCTTCCTTGATCCAACAGCAAACAAGATGCAGAAAAATTAAAGATGAAAGCAGTAAGAGAACTTTGATTCAAATTGCAATTCACTAAAATTTTGCAGCAAGGCAAACAAGAGAAATCTCAGAGGGAGAATGAAACAGAATTCCTTCACTTCTCAATCCAAGATTCAAAACAGAAATGAGAACTAAGAGAGCTTTCTAATGGAGCTTTTTTTTGAAATGAGAGTGATGCCTTTATATAGGCTTTTTACAAAATGAAAATAAAATGAAATTGAAATTAAAAACAAATTCACAAAATGAAATTCCTAATCTAGCTTCTCTGTGTGCCTTTGAGTCATGTTGAGTGGGCTTTGCTTGCCTTGGATTTGAGGGAGAATGGGTCTTGGATGGCCTTGATTCAATTTGGTGAGGAATGGAATTAAATTGAATTTTGGTTGATTTTGGCCCATATGCTCCCAGGAGGCTGCCCTGCCCTTGTGGAGGGCAGGGCAGGATTTGGTGCGTGCGGCCATGGTGCAGGCGTGGCGTGCGAGCTTAGTGTGTAGGATGCTGCCAGATGATGCTGCGGTGCGCCAGAAGGGTGCCTTGGTGCGCCAGAATTGTGCACCAACAAAATGCTGTGAGCGCCCATATTTTACCTTAGCGAAATTCTTGCTTCCAACCCCACTTTGCATCTCGATTCTGCCCTGCCCTTGGCAAGGGCAGGGCAGTGTGCGTGCTGGCTGCTTCCTTCTATGATTTGGTCATGGGCCACGCTTTTAAAAGCGTGGCCTAAAGCTCCAAAGTGTGCTCCAACTTCAAAGTGTGTCCCAAAGCTCTTTTTTTCTCCTTTTTTTGTGCTTCTTTGCTTCTTTTTCTTCTTATTTTCTACAAGATTTATAAAATTAAAAGATCAAGGAAATCTATCATTTAAGTACAAAAGCATTCAATATTTAAGCACAAATCATCAATTTATTGTATGAAAAGCATAGAAAAATAGGTATATGATGACTTGTCATCACAACACCAAACTTAAACCTTGCTTGTCCCCAAGCAAGAAAAGAATCATGCAATAGAAATTGACAATCCAAGGTAAGAAGAGTAGCAAGTTAATGTTCATGGCAAGCTAGTTTTCTATGCATGCTACAATTACAAAAGAGATGTAAATGATTGATGCTTCTATCTAGCTTATTTTATGAAATCTTTTTCTTATAATTCTTCCTTGAAACAAGCTTTTGATTTTTTTTTATTTTGCTTCTCCTTTTGGGTGCTTTGCCCCATGAGTAAATAACAAAGCTACGACTTCTAAATGCTTTGTTTTCAAGTATTACCACTTGATACATAAGCACCACAAGCATTTAATTAGAGGACTTCATTAAGCTCATTTTTCTTTTTTTTTCTTGACTCTCTAATCATTGATGCTCAGAGCCTTGAGCTTTGAGGGAGTGCTTTTGCACTTGAGCCTAGCCTTGACTTCTAAGTGTTTTGTTTTCAAGCATTTGGCTTGATACATAAACACCACAAGCACTTAACAAATAAATTGCCATTGGTACTCAGAGCCTTCAGCTTTCTCATTCTTTCCCTTTTTCTTTTCTTGCTTTAATTGTATTTGCTTCTTCAAGGTTTTCATGATTTCAAAAGATTTCACAAAATGTACTAGATGAAAAACTTCAATTAAATAAAATCCAATGCAATTGAGCAACAATCAATCATACTAGCTTTCCAATACTTGTATGCACATGCTAAATTCTTCTTTAATTCCTTGTTTGTTTATGATCATGATGCTTTTTTGCTTTTGAACTCACAAAACTCAAGTTGGTAGTCATAATGGTACAGCACCATTTTGTAAATCAAATTCAAGCTATGCTTAGTCATACCACACATGCATACAGAAAATATAAAGACAATCATGCAATTTAAAGTGCTGGAAATAAAGGGGAGGAAAAGGAACTTTACAACCTTGTAGTTCATCTTCATTATTGTTGTCCTTTTTCCTCTATTCTTCTTCTTTCCCTTGCCAAACTCAGAATGCTTGCTCATCCTCAAGCAACAATTAGAACAATGGCTATGGGGCTAAGATGGATCATGAATGTCTTACACAATGAAATGTTAGTAGCACATGTGTTTTAAGCAAGCAAAAATGAAAAATAACAATCAAGGCACAAGAGACAGCAACATTTTGATTGCAAGCATAAGAAGATGTGCATGATACATTGCATAAAAAAAAATAAGTGGCACACCAAACTTAGTGTGACACTCTCACTTGGAATTGATGCAAGTATCTAGTAAACATTGGAACCAAATTTTGTTGCATAGCAACACCAAACTTAGAATGCAACCATATATCAATTTATTTGAACTAAAACTAAACAAAAGAAACTGTTATATGTTGAATATAGTCACCAAGCCAAGATTTGTCATGAATAAAGCTCTTTTGGTGATGTATTAACAAACATAGTTAACAAAAGAAAGCATTAAAACAAGTAAATGAATAAAACAAAAAGGAAACTGAAATGTTAAACCAAAAGAGAAAAATAAAATTGCAGTGGCATTATGATTATACAAACAAGTAGTGTTGCTTGAATAAATTGCATAAAAAATAAGTGGCACACCAAACTTAGAATCTTAGTGTGACACTTTCATGTAGAATTGATGCAATCATTCAAATGGATTGAAAACAAATTATTGCAGGGCAACACCAAACTTAGAATGTAATCATATGCCAATTTATTGAAATTTAAACAAAACAAGGAGAGAAATATACCTACTGTCTACCTGTTCTTCACTTTCTTCCTCTTCTTCCAATTTGTTAAGAGGAATGATCTCAAGGGAGAGGAAGTTTCAGCTATTGTCCCTGATGAGCGGATAATTTGTATGCTTTTTGGCATTGTTTTTAGTATATTTTTAGTATGATCTAGTTAGTTTTTAGTATATTTTTATTAGTTTTTAGTTAAAATTCACTTTTCTGGACTTTACTATGAGTTTGTGTGTTTTTCTGTGATTTCAGGTATTTTCTGGCTGAAATTAAGGGACCTGAGCAAAAATCTGATCCAGAGACTCAAAAGGACTGCAGATGCTGTTGGATTCTGACCTCCCTGCACTCGAAGTGGATTTTCTGGAGCTACAGAAGCCTAATTGGCGCGCTCTCAACGGCGTTGGAAAGTAGACATCCTGGGCTTTCCAGCAATATATAATAGTCCATACTTTGCCCAAGATTTGATGGCCCAAACCGGCGTTCAAATTTACCTCAAGAAATTACAGCGTTAAACGCCGGAACTGGCACCTAATTGGGAGTTAAACGCCCAAACTGGCACTAAAGCTGGCGTTTAACTCCAAGGGGAGTCTCTACACGAAATTTCTTCATTGCTCAGCCCAAGCACACACCAAGTGGGCCCGGAAGTGGATTTTTATGTCATTTACTCATCTATGTACTAGCTTTCTATAAGTAGGACCTTTTACTATTGTATTAAGAGCTTTTTGACATCAAGGACTTGTGGTAGCTATCTTTGTTTTATGCTATCTTAGACCTTTGGAGGCTGGCCATTCGGCCATGCCTAGACCTTGTTCTTATGTATTTTCAACGGTGGAGTTTCTACACACCATAGATTAAGGTGTGGAGCTCTGCTGTACCTCGAGTATTAATGCAATTACTATTGTTTTCCATTCAATTCCGCTTGTTCTTTGTCCAAGATATCACTTGTTCTTCAACATGATGAAGGTGATGATTGACGCCCATCACCATTCTCACCCATGAACAAGGTGACTGACAACCATTCTTGTTCTACAAGCATCTGAGGCTTAGTGAATATCTCTTGGATTCCTGATTGCACGATGCATGGTTGATCGCCTGACAACCGAGTGCTCGCCTGACAAACGAGCCAACCATTCCGTGAGATCAGAGTCTTCGTGGTATAGGCAAGAACTGATGGCAGCATTCAAGAGAATCCGGAAGGTCTAACCTTGTCTGTGGTATTCTGAGTAGGATTCAATGACTGAATGACTGTGACGTGCTTCAAACTCCTAGCAGGCTAGGGCGTTAGTGACAGACGCAAAAGTATCAATGGATATTATTCCGGCCTGACCGAGAACCGACAGCTGAATTCCGCTATGCCGTGACAGGACATATGCAATCGCTTTCACTGAGAGGATGGGAGGTAGCTGCTAACAACAGTGAAACCCTACACGAGCTTGCCATGGAAAGGAGTAAGAAGGATTGGATGAAGGCAGTAGGAAAGCAGAGAGACGGAAGGGAAGGCATCTTCATACACTTGTCTGAAGCTCTTACACCAATGATATACATAAGTATCACTATCTTTATCTTCTATGTTATTGTCGTTCATCATCATATACATTTGAGTTTGCCTGACTAAGATTTACAAGATGACCATAGCTTGCTTCAATGCTGACAATCTCCGTGGGATCGACCCTTACTCACGTAAGGTATTACTTGGACGACCCAGTGCACTTGCTGGTTAGTTGTGCGAAGTTGTGTAATGCCATGGTATTGAGCTACCAAGTTTTTGGAGTTCATGACCAGGGATTATGAGAGTTGTGAAAAGTATTGTTCACAATTTCGCGCACCAGTCCCCTTTCTTGGTTTCCTCTCAGCAAGCCTCATTTTGTACATGGCTTGATTGAGCTGGCTTGCTAGTGGTCCAGGGGAAGGATTGCTTGTAGTTGACCTTCTCTTCTTCATGAATATTGTCCTTTGTAGCTTGGTCGCAATCCTCTTCTCGGTGCTTTTGTTAATTGCCTTCACTTCTTTGAGTCCAAGTCTTAGTGGTTGTGTGATTGTTGGAGTGATTTTTTCATCAAGAGCTTTTTGCATTAGTGGTTCCATGAGCTTTTTCTCTTTGCAACTCTCTGCCTCACTTGAGTATGTACTTCCTTGATTTTCCTCCTCACTTTCTTGCTCTTCCACTTCCTCCTTTGTACTCAACATTTGACTCAATAGCATTTTCATAGAAGAGGTTTGTTGTTCTTCCCATAATTTCTTCATCTCCTCTTCATATCTTTCAATCAGTGTTGAGCACCTTTGGTTTAGGAAGGTTTGTGGGGGTTGTGAATGTTCATTATCCTTTGTCACCTCAAGTGCAGTTTCATTTTCAAATACCTTCACCACCTCATTCTCCATTGGAGTTTCACTTGAAACAATAGCATCCTCGTCTTGCTCTTCCACTTTCTCCTTCACATCCACCAAGTGGTCTTCATTCTTCTTACTTAGTGGTTCTGAGCGTTTCCCTATGTTCTCTAAATCTCCATTTAATTTTTGAAGAGAGCTTCTTGCCATTTCCAGGATTGTTCTTGTCTTTCAAAAAATCCTCTGGACTTTTGAAGGAGATCCTCTGAATCACAATTTGAAGAATTGTTGAACTCATCACAGTATGGATTGCTAAGATTTCTTTGATTTTGACTTTCCCAGTCACAATATGAGTAGTTGTTAGACTCATCAAAATTTGGATCATATTGTGTCTCTGGGAAGTGTCCCATATGATTCTCTTGCTCATCTTGTGTCTCTGAAGCAATTCTCCATGGATTGGAGTGCTCAGAATCTGTTAATTCTTGGTGATATCCCCAACCACCATTAGAGGTTGGTGATGGTGGGTGATATCCTGAAAAATTTTGTTTGATTGCAAGATGAGTTGAACTCCATTTGTATTTTGCAAAACACAACACCATTGAAAATTGAAATTCATGTCACAGAGACAGAATTTCTTAGTGAGGCAAAAACACAAACACCTTGGTTTCAAGTTAAAACAGAGAATAAAAACAAAAAAAATACTTGATCTAGACTTCTCACCCACTTAATCATTGTTGATCTAATCAATCCCCGGCAACGGCGCCAAAAACTTGATGGTGTTTTTGTGGAAAACAAATTTTCCAACACACAAATCCAACCGGCAAGTATACCGGGTCGCATCAAGTAGTAATAACTCACTTAGAGTGAGGTCGATCCCACAGGGATTGATGGATCAAGCAATTTTAGTGGGTGATTAGTTTAGTCAAGCTAACATTGAATGAGTTGTGTAAAGTTGAGCAACATTAGTGATCTGCTAAGGCTTGGCTGACCTTTGGTCATGTCTAGTGTTTTGGACCGAAGCTTTCTTTGAAAGCTTGGCTGGCTGTGAAGCCATGTCTAATTCCTGGACCGGAGTCTTAGACTAGCATTGCACTGATTCCTGGAATTCTCATTAAGAATTTTGATACCTTTTTCCACTTAATTTTCGAAAAACACAAAAAAAAATTTTCAAAACCATAAAATCCAAAAATATTTCTTGTTTGAGTCTAGAGTCTCATCTTAAGTTTGGTGTCAAATGCATGTTTTTGTTATATTTTTCGAATCCATGCATATATTTCTTGTTTTGATCTTTAAATTCTATTGACTTGAGTGTTCATGTGTCTCATATAGTGTCAGTAGCACACAAACTGCTAAGTTTGGTGTCTTGCATGCATTGTTATTTGATTCTTGTTGCATTTTGATTATTAAAAATCCAAAATATTTTAATTTGTGTCTTTTCAAGTCAATGATACAAAGAATTGAAGATTCAGAACATACTGCAGAGGAATTATACAGAAAAAGCTGAGCATTCAAAAATGCCCAGTGAAGAAGGCAGACTGGCGTTTAAACGCCAGCCAGGGTACCTGGCTGGGCGTTTAACGCCCAAAAAGGGTGCATTTTGGGCGTTAAACGCCAGAATGGATACCATTCTGGGCGTTTAACGCCAGGATGGTGCTAGGGGGAAGATTTTGTTTTCAAAATCAATTTTTTTCAAGTTTTCAAAGTTTTTCAAAATCAAATCTTTTTCAAATCATATCTTTTCAATCAAATGTTTTCAAAATCAATTTCTTTCCTTTTTCAAAGATACTTACTAACAATTAAAGATTTGATTGAACATTTTTTGCCTTTTCTGCTAAGAAAGGTTTTATGTTTGAATCATATCTTTTCTTGTTAGGCAAGTCATTAATTTTTAAAATCATATCTTTTCAAATTGTTTTCAAATCATATCTTTTAAAATTGTTTTCAAATCATATCTTCTCAATCACATCTTTTTAAAACCATAACTTTTCAATCAAATCTTTTTAGCCTCATCTTTTTCAAAATAGTTTTCAATCAAATCTTTTGACTTCTAATTTCAAAATAATTTTCAAAAATCACTTGATTTCTTTTCCACTTTCAATTTTCGAAAATTTTCAATCAAATTTTCAAAATGTTTTCAAAATCTTTTAATTGAATTTTCGAAAAGATTACTTCCCTCCTTCCCACATCCTTCTATTTATGGAGTACTACTCCTTCTTAATGCACAATTCGAACCTTATCTAATTAAAGTTCGAATTCTTCTTCTCCTTCTTCTTTCTATTTCTCTTTTCCTCTGACACTTCAAGGAATCTCTATACTGTAACATAGAGGATTCCACATTTTCTTGTTCTCTTCTCTTTCATATGAGCAGGAGCAGAGACAAAGGCATTCTTGTTGAAGCAGATCCTGAACTTGAGAGGACCCTGAAGAGAAAGCTAAGAGAAGCCAAAGCACAACTCTCTTTAGAGGACCTGACCGAATTCTTCAAGGAAGAAGAACCCATGGCAGCCGAAAACAACAACAATGCCAACAATGCAAGGAAGGTGCTGGGTGACTTTACTGCACCTACTCCTGATTTCTATGGGAGAAGCATCTCTATCCCTGCCATTGGAGCAAACAACTTTGAGCTTAAGCCTCAATTAGTTTCTCTAATGCAACAGAATTGCAAGTTCCATGGACTTCCAATGGAAGATCCTCATCAGTTTTTAGCTGAATTCTTGCAAATCTGTGACACAGTCAAGACTAATGGGGTTAACCCTGAGGTCTATAGACTGATGCTATTCCCTTTTGCTGTAAGAGACAGAGCTAGAATATGGTTGGATTCTCAACCTAAAGAAAGCCTGGACTCTTGGGAAAAGCTAGTCAATGCCTTCTTGGCAAAGTTCTTTCCACCACAAAGATGGAGTAAGCTTAGAGTGGAAGTCCAAACCTTCAGACAGAAGGATGGAGAATCCCTCTATGAAGCTTGGGAAAGATACAAACAATTAATCAGAAAATGTCCTTCTGACATGCTTTCTGAATGGAGCATCATAGGTATTTTCTATGATGGTCTCTCTGAACTATCCAAGATGTCTTTGGATAGCTCTGCTGGAGGATCTCTTCATCTGAAGAAGACGCCTGCAGAAGCTCAAGAATTGATTGAAATGGTTGCAAATAACCAATTCATGTACACTTCTGAAAGGAATCCTGTGAACAATGGGACTAGTCAGAAGAAAGGAGTTCTTGAGATTGACACTCTGAATGCCATATTGGCTCAGAACAAGATATTGACTCAACAAGTCAACTTGATTTCTCAAAGTCTGTCTGGAATGCAAAATGCACATGGCAGTACTAAGGAAGCTTCATCTGAGGAAGAAGCTTATGATCCTGAGAACCCTTCAATGGAAGAGGTGAATTACCTAGGAGAACCCTATGGAAACACCTACAATTCTTCATGGAGAAATCACCCCAATTTCTCATGGAAGAATCAAGAGAGACCTCAACAAGGTTTCAATAACAATAATGGTGGAAGAAACAGGTTTAGCAATGGCAAGCCTTTTCCATCATCTTCTCAGCAACAGACAGAGAGTTCTAAGCAGAATACTTCTGACTTAGCAACAATGGTCTCTGATCTAATAAAGACCACTCAAAGTTTCATGAATGAAACAAGGTCCTCCATCAGAAATTTGGAAGGACAAGTGGGTCAGCTGAGCAAGAAAGTTACTGAACTCCCTCCTAGCACTCTCCCAAGTAATACAGAAGAAAATCCAAAAGGAGAGTGCAAAGCCATAGACATGGCCGAATATGGAGAGGAAAGAGAGGAGGAGGACGCCACTGAGGAAGACCTCAGTGGGCGTGTACCAATCTCCTCTGAGTTCCTCAATGAGGAACCATGGGAATCTGAGGCTCAAAATGAGACCATAGAGATTCCATTGGACTTACTTCTGCCATTCATGAGCTCTGATGAGTATTCTTCCTCTGAAGAGGATGAGTATGTCACTGAAGAGCAAGTTGCTAAATACCTTGGAGCAATCATGAAGCTAAATGACAAGTTATTTGGAAATGAGACTTGGGAGGATGAACCACCTTTGCTCACCAAAGAACTGGATGACTTGTCTAAGCAGAAACTGCCTCAAAAGAGGCAAGATCCTGGGAAGTTTTCTATACCTTGTACCATAGGCACCATGACCTTCAAGAAGGCCTTGTGTGACTTAGGGTCAAGTGTAAACCTCATGCCCCTCTCTGTAATGGAGAAATTAGGGATCTTTGAGGTGCAAGCTGCAAGAATCTCATTAGAGATGGCAGACAATTCAAGAAAACAAGCTCATGGACTTGTAGAGAATGTTTTGGTGAAAATTGAAGACCATTACATCCCTACTGACTTCATAGTCCTAGAGACTGGGAAGTGCATGGATGAATCCATCATCCTTGGCAGACCCTTCCTAGCCACAGCAAAGGCTGTGATTGATGTTGATAGAGGAGAGTTGATCATTCAAGTGAATGGAGAATCCTTGGTGTTTAAGGCCCAAGGACATCCCTCTATCATCATGGAGAGGAAGCATGAAGAGCTTCTCTCAAAACAGAGCCAAGCAGAGCCCCCACAGTCAAACTCTAAGTTTGGTGTTGGGAGGCCACAACCAAACTCTAAGTTTGGTGTTGAACCCCCACATTCAAACTCTAAGTTTGGTGTTGAGAGGTTCCAACATTGCTCTGATCATTTCTGAGGCTCCATGAGAGTCCTCTGTCAAGCTAATGACATTAAAGAAGCGCTTGTTGGGAGGCAACCCAATGTTTTATAGTTAACTATTTTCTTTTGTTATTTTATCTTTTTTGTAGGTTGATGATCATAAGAAGTCACAAAAACAATGAAAAAAGCAAAAACAGAATGAAAAACAGGAAGAAAAACAGCACACCCTGGAGGAGAAGAAGCTGGCGTTCAAACGCCAGTAATGCTAGCTGTTGGGCGTTTAACGCCCAGTCTGGCACCATTCTGGGCGTTTAACGCCAGAAAAGGGCACCAGACTGGCGTTAAACGCCAGTAAAGGGCAACAACCTGGCGTTAAACGCCAGGAATGGGCACCAGCCCGGCGTTTAACGCCAGAAATAGCTCAAAACGTGATTTTGAGCAACATTTGGTGCAGGGATGACTTTTCCTTGACACCACAGGATCTGTGGACCCCACATGACCCCACCATCAATCTCTCTTCTTCCCCCACTCACCAATCACCTCAATACCTCCTCCCCAAAAACCCTTCACCTATCAAATCCCATCTTTCTCTTCACCACTCACATCCATCCTTCATAAATCCCCACCAACCTCACCCTTCAAATTCAAACCACTTTCCCTCCCAAACCCACCCTCCATGGCCGAACCATTACCCCCCCTCTCTCCTATATATACCCTTCTTCAACCCTTCATTTTCACACAACCTAAACACCCCTTCTTTCCCTTCTTGGCCGAACACACCATCTTCCCCCTCTTCCTCATTTCTTCTTCTTCTACTCTCTTCTTTCTTCTTTTGCTCGAGGACGAGCAAACATTTTAAGTTTGGTGTGGTAAAAGCGTTGCTTTTTCGTTTTTCCATAACCATTATGGCATCCAAGGCCGGAGAAACCTCTAAAAAGAGGAAAGGGAAGGCAAAAGCTTCCACCTCCGAGTCATGGGAGATGGATAGATTCCTCTCAAGGGTGCATCAAGTCCACTTCTATGAAGTTGTGGCCTTGAAGAAGGTGATCCCCGAGGTCCCCTTTTCACTCAAAAAGGGTGAATATCCGGAGATCTGCCATGAGATCCGAAGAAGAGGTTGGGAAGTACTCACCAACCCCATTCAACAAGTCGGAATCTTGATGGTTCAAGAGTTCTATGCCAATGCATGGATCACCAAGAACCATGACCAAAGTGTGAACCCGAATCCTAAGAATTATCTCACTATGATTCGGGGGAAATACTTGGATTTTAGTCCGGAGAGTGTGAGGGTGGCGTTCAACTTGCCTCTGATGCAAGGAGATGAGCATCCTTACACTAGAAGGGTCAACTTTGATCAAAGGTTGGACCAAGTCCTCACAACCATATGTGAAGAGGGCGCACAATGGAGGCAAGATTCAAGAGGAAAGCCGGTTCAATTGAGAAGGCATGACCTCAAGCCCGTGGCTAGAGGATGGTTAGAGTTCATACAACGCTCAATCATTCCCACTAGCAACCGGTCCGAAGTTACCATAGACCGGGCCATCATGATTCATAGCATCATGATTGGAGAAGAAGTGGAAGTTCATGAGGTTATAGCTCAAGAACTCTACAAGGTGGCGGACAAGACCTCCACTTTGGCAAGGTTAGTCTTTCCTCATCTCATCTGTCACCTCTGTTATTCAGTTGGAGTTGACATAGAGGGAGGAGCAACAAAGACAAGGAAGAGACATTTAGGAGCTCAAGCACTCCATAGGATCTTCAAGAGCAAGAAAGAGCCGCCATCACTAAGGTGGACCCGTTCCTTGATTTCCTTGTTCTTTATTCTTCTGTTTTTCGATTTTTATGCTTTATGTTTATCCATGTTTGTGTCTTGTGATCATTAGTGTCTTAGTGTCTATGCCTTAAAGTTATGAATGTCCTATGAATCCATCACCTTTCTTGAATAAAAACGTGCTTAATTGAAAAGGAAAGAATTGCATGAATTCTGAATTTTATAATAGTTTAATTATTTTGATGTGGTGGCAACACTTTTGTTCTCTGAATGTATGCTTGAACAGTGCATATGTCTTTTGAATTTGTGGTTCATGAATGTTGGCTCTTGAAAGAATGATGAAAAAGGAGACATGTTACTGAGGATCTGAAAAATCATTAAAAATGATTCTTGAAGCAAGAAAAAGCAGAAAAAAAAAGAGAAAAAGCAAACGAAAAAAAAAAACTGAAAAAAAAAGAAAAGAAAGAAAAAGAAAGAAATAAAGTTGTGATCCAAGGCAAATAAGAGTGTGCTTAAGAACCCTGGACACCTCTAATTGGGGACTTTAGCAAAGCTGAGTCACAATCTGAAAAAGTTCACCCAATTATGTGTCTGTGGCATGTATGTATCCGGTGGTAATACTGGAAGACAGAGTGCTTTGGGCCACGGCCAAGACTCAAGAAATAGCTATGTTCAAGAATCATCATACTTTACTAGGAGAATCACTAACACTATCTGGATTCTGAGTTCCTAAAGAAGCCAATCATTCTGAATTACAAAGGATAGAGTGAGATGCCAAAACTATTCAGAGACAAAAAGATAAAAGCCCCGCTCATCTAATTAATACTGATCTTCATAGATGTTTTTGGAGTTCATTGCATATTCTCTTCTTTTTATCTTATTTGATCTTCAGTTGCTTGGGGACAAGCAACAATTTAAGTTTGGTGTTGTGATGAGCGGATAATTTGTATGCTTTTTGGCATTGTTTTTAGTATATTTTTAGTATGATCTAGTTAGTTTTTAGTATATTTTTATTAGTTTTTAGTTAAAATTCACTTTTCTGGACTTTACTATGAGTTTGTGTGTTTTTCTGTGATTTCAGGTATTTTCTGGCTGAAATTAAGGGACCTGAGCAAAAATCTGATCCAGAGACTCAAAAGGACTGCAGATGCTGTTGGATTCTGACCTCCCTGCACTCGAAGTGGATTTTCTGGAGCTACAGAAGCCCAATTGGCGCGCTCTCAACGGCGTTGGAAAGTAGACATCCTGGGCTTTCCAGCAATATATAATAGTCCATACTTTGCCCAAGATTTGATGGCCCAAACCGGCGTTCAAATTCACCTCAAGAAATTCCAGCGTTAAACGCCGGAACTGGCACCTAATTGGGAGTTAAACGCCCAAACTGGCACTAAAGCTGGCGTTTAACTCCAAGGGGAGTCTCTACACGAAATTTCTTCATTGCTCAGCCCAAGCACACACCAAGTGGGCCCGGAAGTGGATTTTTATGTCATTTACTCATCTATGTACTAGCTTTCTATAAGTAGGACCTTTTACTATTGTATTAAGAGCTTTTTGACATCAAGGACTTGTGGTAGCTATCTTTGTTTTATGCTATCTTAGACCTTTGGAGGCTGGCCATTCGGCCATGCCTAGACCTTGTTCTTATGTATTTTCAACGGTGGAGTTTCTACACACCATAGATTAAGGTGTGGAGCTCTGCTGTACCTCGAGTATTAATGCAATTACTATTGTTCTTCCATTCAATTCCGCTTGTTCTTTGTCCAAGATATCACTTGTTCTTCAACATGATGAAGGTGATGATTGACGCCCATCACCATTCTCACCCATGAACAAGGTGACTGACAACCATTCTTGTTCTACAAGCATCTGAGGCTTAGTGAATATCTCTTGGATTCCTGATTGCACGATGCATGTTGATCGCCTGACAACCGAGTGCTCGCCTGACAAACGAGCCAACCATTCCGTGAGATCAGAGTCTTCGTGGTATAGGCAAGAACTGATGGCAGCATTCAAGAGAATCCGGAAGGTCTAACCTTGTCTGTGGTATTCTGAGTAGGATTCAATGACTGAATGACTGTGACGTGCTTCAAACTCCTAGCAGGCTAGGGCGTTAGTGACAGACGCAAAAGTATCAATGGATATTATTCCGGCCTGACCGAGAACCGACAGCTGAATTCCGCTATGCCGTGACAGGACATATGCAATCGCTTTCACTGAGAGGATGGGAGGTAGCTGCTGACAACAGTGAAACCCTACACGAGCTTGCCATGGAAAGGAGTAAGAAGGATTGGATGAAGGCAGTAGGAAAGCAGAGAGACGGAAGGGAAGGCATCTTCATACACTTGTCTGAAGCTCTTACACCAATGATATACATAAGTATCACTATCTTTATCTTCTATGTTATTGTCGTTCATCATCATATACATTTGAGTTTGCCTGACTAAGATTTACAAGATGACCATAGCTTGCTTCAATGCTGACAATCTCCGTGGGATCGACCCTTACTCACGTAAGGTATTACTTGGACGACCCAGTGCACTTGCTGGTTAGTTGTGCGAAGTTGTGTAATGCCATGGTATTGAGCTACCAAGTTTTTGGAGTTCATGACCAGGGATTATGAGAGTTGTGAAAAGTATTGTTCACAATTTCGCGCACCAGTCCCCTTTCTTGGTTTCCTCTCAGCAAGCCTCATTTTGTACATGGCTTGATTGAGCTGGCTTGCTAGTGGTCCAGGGGAAGGATTGCTTGTAGTTGACCTTCTCTTCTTCATGAATATTGTCCTTTGTAGCTTGGTCGCAATCCTCTTCTCGTGCTTTTGTTAATTGCCTTCACTTCTTTGAGTCCAAGTCTTAGTGGTTGTGTGATTGTTGGAGTGATTTTTTCATCAAGAGCTTTTTGCATTAGTAGTTCCATGAGCTTTTCTCTTTGCAACTCTCTGCCTCACTTGAGTATGTACTTCCTTGATTTTCCTCCTCACTTTCTTGCTCTTCCACTTCCTCCTTTGTACTCAACATTTGACTCAATAGCATTTTCATAGAAGAGGTTTGTTGTTCTTCCCATAATTTCTTCATCTCCTCTTCATATCTTTCAATCAGTGTTGAGCACCTTTGGTTTAGGAAGGTTTGTGGGGGTTGTGAATGTTCATTATCCTTTGTCACCTCAAGTGCAGTTTCATTTTCAAATACCTTCACCACCTCATTCTCCATTGGAGTTTCACTTGAAACAATAGCATCCTCGTCTTGCTCTTCCACTTTCTCCTTCACATCCACCAAGTGGTCTTCATTCTTCTTACTTAGTGGTTCTGAGCGTTTCCCTATGTTCTCTAAATCTCCATTTAATTTTTTGAAGAGAGCTTCTTGCCATTTCCAGGATTGTTCTTGTCTTTCAAAAAATCCTCTGGACTTTTGAAGGAGATCCTCTGAATCACAATTTGAAGAATTGTTGAACTCATCACAGTATGGATTGCTAAGATTTCTTTGATTTTGACTTTCCCAGTCACAATATGAGTATTGTTAGACTCATCAAAATTTGGATCATATTGTGTCTCTGGGAAGTGTCCCATATGATTCTCTTGCTCATCTTGTGTCTCTGAAGCAATTCTCCATGGATTGGAGTGCTCAGAATCTGTTAATTCTTGGTGATATCCCCAACCACCATTAGAGGTTGGTGATGGTGGGTGATATCCTGAAAAATTTTGTTTGATTGCAAGATGAGTTGAACTCCATTTGTATTTTGCAAAACACAACACCATTGAAAATTGAAATTCATGTCACAGAGACAGAATTTCTTAGTGAGGCAAAAACACAAACACCTTGGTTTCAAGTTAAAACAGAGAATAAAAACAAAAAAAATGCTTGATCTAGACTTCTCACCCACTTAATCATTGTTGATCTAATCAATCCCCGGCAACGGCGCCAAAAACTTGATGGTGTTTTTGTGGAAAACAAATTTTCCAACACACAAATCCAACCGGCAAGTATACCGGGTCGCATCAAGTAGTAATAACTCACTTAGAGTGAGGTCGATCCCACAGGGATTGATGGATCAAGCAATTTTAGTGGGTGATTAGTTTAGTCAAGCTAACATTGAATGAGTTGTGTGAAGTTGAGCAACAGAATGTAAATTTACAGGGAATTTAAATTGCAGAAAGTAAAGTGGCAGGAAACTTAAAGAACAAGAAAGTAAAATAGCTGAAACTTAAATTTCAAGAGATGTAAATTGCATTAAATGTAAAGGGGAGTGGGTGCTGGAAATTAAAGGAAGCAATAGATTAAGCAACTGGAAATTTAAATTGCAGAAAATGTAAATGTGCAGGAAATTAAATCAAGCTCAATGTGAACAGAAATGTGAAAGTGCAGAATGCAGGAAAGGAAATTACAGAAAAGTAATGTAGTAGAAGACTGAGATCAATTCTCAATCTCAAAGAGCAATTGACAATTTCAATGAAACAGTAAAAAAAAACAGAAGAGTAGCAAAGAGCTCAGCTAAATTGCAAAATAAAATTGATCTCAGGGAATCAAAGAGACTAGAAAACAAGTCTAGATCTCAATCCCTTCCTTGATCCAACAGCAAACAAGATGCAGAAAAATTAAAGATGAAAGCAGTAAGAGAACTTTGATTCAAATTGCAATTCACTAAAATTTTGCAGCAAGGCAAACAAGAGAAATCTCAGAGGGAGAATGAAACAGAATTCCTTCACTTCTCAATCCAAGATTCAAAACAGAAATGAGAACTAAGAGAGCTTTCTAATGGAGCTTTTTTTTTTGAAATGAGAGTGATGCCTTTATATAGGCTTTTTACAAAATGAAAATAAAATGAAATTGAAATTAAAAACAAATTCACAAAATGAAATTCCTAATCTAGCTTCTCTGTGTGCCTTTGAGTCATGTTGAGTGGGCTTTGCTTGCCTTGGATTTGAGGGAGAATGGGTCTTGGATGGCCTTGATTCAATTTGGTGAGGAATGGAATTAAATTGAATTTTGGTTGATTTTGGCCCATATGCTCCCAGGAGGCTGCCCTGCCCTTGTGGAGGTGGTGCACGAAATTGCAATCACACTTTTGCAACTCCGCACAACTAACCAGCAAGTGCACTGGGTCGTCCAAGTAATACCTTGCGTGAGCAAGGGTCGATCCCACGGAGATTGTCGGCTTGAAGCAAGCTATGGTTATCTTGTAAATCTTAGTCAGGAGATCAGAAATTATCAGGATTGATTGTGAAAAGCAAAAGAACATGAAATGGTTACTTGTTTTGCAGTAATGGAGAATAGGTTGGGGTTTTGGAGATGCTCCATCTTCTGAATCTCTGCTTTCCTACTGTCTTCTTCATCAAACACGCAAGTCTCCTTCCATAGCAAGCTCGTGTAGGGTTTCACCGTTGTCAATGGCTACCTCCCATCCTCGCAGTGAAAGCTAATGCACGCACTCTGTCACAGTACTGCCAATCACCGGTTTGGTTCCCTCCCCTACCGGAATAGAATCCCTCTTTTGCGTCTGTCACTAACGCCCAGTAGGTTACAGGTTTGAAGCACGTCACAGTCATTCAATCATTGAATCCTACTCAGAATACCACAGACAAGGTTTAGACCTTCCGGATTCTCTTGAATGCT
The DNA here is from genome assembly GCF_014773155.1 of Arachis stenosperma. Taxonomy (NCBI): domain Eukaryota; kingdom Viridiplantae; phylum Streptophyta; class Magnoliopsida; order Fabales; family Fabaceae; genus Arachis; species Arachis stenosperma. The sequence goes on from NC_080378.1 coordinate 33,671,853, forward strand.
GCCATCAGGTCCTGCCTATACCACGAAGATTCCGATTAAAGAACCCAAGAGATAACTACTCAATCTAAGATAGAACAGAGGTGGTTGTCAGGCACATGTTCATAGTTGAGAATGATGATGATTGTCACGGATCATCACATTCATCCGGATTAAGAACAAGTGTTATCTTAGAATCGAAGCGAGCATGATTGAATAGGAAACAGTAGTAATTGCATTAATCCATCAAGACACAGCAGAGCTCCTCACCCCCAACCATGGGGTTTAGAGACTCATACTGTGGAAAGAAACGTGTACAAAATGTTATGGGGTCATAAGGTACGGATACAATGTCAAAAGATCCTATAAGTAGTAAACTAGTGTCCTAAGGTTTACAGAAATGAGTAAATGACAGAAAAATCCACTTCCAGGCCCACTTGGTGTGTGCTTGGGCTGAGCAATGAAGGAATTTCGTGTAGAGACCTTTTCTGGAGTTAAACGCCAGCTTCCATGCCAGTTTGGGCGTTTAACTCCAAATTTTATGCCAGTTCCGGCGTTTAACGCTGGAATTTCTGTAGGTGACTTTGAGCGCCGGTTTGGGCCATCAAATCTTGGGCAAAGTATAGACTATTATATATTGCTGGAAAGCCCAGGATGTCTAATTTCCAATGCCGTTGAGAGCGCGCCAATTGGGCTTCTGTAGCTCCAGAAAATCCACTTCGAGTGCAGGGAGGTCAGAATCCAACAGCATCTGCAGTCCTTTTCAGTCTCTGGATCAGATTTTTGCTCAGGACCCTCAATTTCAGTCAGAAAATACCTGAAATCACAGAAAAACACACAAACTCATAGTAAAGTCCAGAAAAGTGAATTTTAATTAAAAAGTAATAAAAATATACTAAAAACTAACTAAAAGATACCAAAAACATACTAAAAACAATGCCAAAAAGCATACAAATTATCCGCTCATCACAACACCAAACTTAAATTGTTGCTTGTCCCCAAGCAACTGAAAATCAAAATAGGATAAAAAGAAGAGAATATACTATAGACTCCAAAATATCAAAGAAACATAGCTCCAATTAGATGAGCGGGACTAGTAGCTTTTTGCCTCCGAACAGTTTTGGCATCTCACTCTATCCTTTGAAGTTCAGAATGATTAGCATCTATAAGAACTCAGAACTCAGATAGTGTTATTGATTCTCCTAGTTAAGTATATTGATTCTTGAACATCGCCAGTGTATGAGTCTTGGCTGTGGCCCAAAGCACTCTGTCTTCCAGTATTACCACCGGATACATACATGCCACAGACACATAATTGGGTGAACCTTCTTAGATTGTGACTCAGCTTTGCTAAAGTCCCCAATTAGAGGTGTCCAGGGTTCTTAAGCACACTCTTGTTGCCTTGGATCACAACTTTATTTCCTTCTCTTTTTTTTTTCTTTTTCTTTCTTTTTTTTTTTCGAAAATATTTTTTTTTTCACTGCTTTTCTTGCTTCAAGAATCAATTTGATGATTTTTCAGATCCTCAATAACAGTTCTCTTTCTCCTCATTCTTTCAAGAGCCAACAATTTTAACATTCTTAAAACAACAAATTCAAAAGACATATGCTCTGTTCAAGCATTCATTCAGAAAACAAAAAGTATTGTCACCACATCAAACTAATTCAACTAGTTTCAGAGATAAATTTCGAAACCCTGTACTTCTTGTTCTTTTGTGATTAAAGCATTTTTCTTTTAAGAGAGGTGATGGATTCATAGGACATTCATAGCTTTAAGGCATAAACTTAAATTTTATTAATTATGAACTAAGAATAAGACTCAAATATAGATATAAGATGAAACTAAAAAAATTATAAAAAGAAAATAAAACAAAAAAAAACGCAAACATGGGTTCCTAATGATAGAGGTTTTCACAGAGTTAGGACTCAACAACCTTGATTTTGAGAAGTGGATGCTCCCTCAGCTTGAGAGGAGAGCTTTTGGCGCTTCATCTCTTGGAGTTCACGCCCCTGCTTCTCTTGCTCCTTCCATTGTCTTCTTGGTGATTGGATGTTCAATGGGTATGAATTCATCTTCTTCTATCTTCACCCCAGCCTCTTTACAGAGCAAGGAGATCAAGCTTGGGTAGGCCAATTTGGCTTCAGTGGAATTTTTATTTGCAATTGTGTAGATCTCACAAGCAATCACATGATGGACCTCCACCTCTTTTCCAAGCATAATGCAATGAATCATCACTGCTCTCTTGATGGTGACCTCAGAACGGTTGCTAGTGGGCAATATGGAATGCCCAATAAAGTCTAGCCAACCTCTTGCAATTGGTTTGAGGTCTCCCCTCTTGAGTTGGTTTGGGACACCCTTAGAATTGGTTATCCACTTAGTTCCAGGGAGGCATATGTCCTCTAGAACTTGATCCAACCCCTTATCTACTCTCACCATCCTCCTATTAAAGGAATCAGGATCATCTTGCAGTTGAGGCAACTTGAAGATTTCTCTTATTTTGTCCAGATGGAAGTATATAACTTTCCCTCTGACCATGGTTCTATAGGTATGGTAAGCAGTTCCAGTTATTCTCTGCTTATCTGTTAGCCACAGATTTGAGTAGAATTCCTGAACCATGTTCCTTCCAACCTTTGTCTCAGGATTGGTTAGAACTTCCCATCCTCTGTTTCGAATTTGCTCTTGGATCCCCGGATATTCATCTTCTTTCAGATCAAATTTAACTTCCGGGATCACTGACCTCAGACCCATTATTTTATGATAATGGTCTTCATGTTCTTTGGTTAAGAACTTCTCTTCATTCCAAAGATTCTTTGGATTATTCTCTTTCTTGCCTCTTAAATTGGTTTGTTTTCCCTTAGGGGCCATGATATTGATGAATCTTGGCTTAGTGATCACGGAAAAGCACACCAAACTTAGAGGTTTGCTTGTCCTCAAGCAAAAGAGAAGAGAGAAGAGAGGGGGAGGAAGAGGAAATTCGAATGGTGTGGTTGGAAGAGGGCAACAAACGTGTATTTATAAGGTGGGGAGGGGAGTTTTCGAAAAAAAGAGGAATTTGAAAGGAGATTTGAGAAGATATGAGAAGAAATTGAGAAAAGGGTGAAATTTTTGAACAATGTTTGTAATTGATTTGAAATAAATTTGAAAAAAAAGTTTTGATTTTTGAAGATTTGAAAGTGAATGATGAATGATTGAAGTGTGATTTTGTAGAAAAGTATGGGTGAAAAAAGGAAAGTTTGAAAAAATCTGATTTGAAAACAAAATTGTGGTCCCCCCACCAAGCTGGCGTTAAACGCCCAGAATGGCCCCCATTCTGGCGTTTAACGCCCATCTGTTGCCCCACTTGGGCGTTTAACGCCCAGCCAGGTACCCTGGCTGGCGTTAAACGCCAGAAATTCTTCCTCACTGGGCGTTTTTCTAAAACGCCCAGGATGCTGCACACCTGGCGTTAAACGCCCAGAATGGTGCCCATTCTGGCGTTTAACGCCCAAAATGGTACCATTACTGGCGTTAAACGCCCAGAATGGTGCCCATTCTGGCGTTTAACGCCCAAAATGCCCCTTACTGGCGTTTTTTTCGCCAGTAAGCTCATTTTCTCTGCTTTTTAAGCTGAATCCTTCTGTAACTCTGTGAATTCCTTCATTTTTGATACTTGCCTTTGTAAGAACAATTCATACAACCTTCTAATGACTGGGTTGCCTCCCAGCAAGCGCTTCTTTACTGTCTTTAGCTGGACTTTCACTGAGAATCACTCAAGTCTCAGTTTTGAGCATTCCTGCTCAAAATTTCCTTCAAGATAGTGCTTGATTCTCTGTCCATTAACAATGAACTTCTTGTCAGAATCAATATCCTGAAGCTCAACATATCCATATGGTGATACTCCTGTAATCACATACGGACCCCTCCACCGGGATTTGAGTTTTCCTGGAAACAATTGAGCCTGGAGTTGAAGAGCAGAACTTTTTGTCCTGGCTCAAAGACTCTGGTTGACAATCTCTTGTCATGCCACTTCTTGCCTTTTCCTTATAAATTTTTGCATTTTCAAAGGCATTGAGTCTAAACTCCTCTAGCTCATTTAGCTGGAGCAGTCTTTTCTCACCAGCTAACTGTGCATCCATGTTTAGGAATCTGGTTGCCCAGTAGGCTTTGTGTTCCAGTTCCACAGGCAAATGACAGGCCTTCCCATACACCAATTGGTATGGAGAGGTTCCTATAGGAGTCTTGAATGCTGTTCTGTATGCCCACAGAGCATCATCCAAGCTCTTTGCCCAATCCTTTCTTCGGGCTATCACAGTCCGTTCTAGGATTCTTTTTAGCTCTCTGTTAGAGACTTCAGCTTGCCCATTTGTCTGTGGATGATACGGAGTTGCCACTTTATGGCTGATTCCATATCTAACCATAGCAGAGTATAGCTGTTTATTGCAGAAATGAGTGCCCCCATCACTGATTAGCACTCTGGGGACGCCAAACCTGCTGAAAATGTTTTTCTGGAGGAATTTCAGCACAGTCTTGGTATCATTAGTGGGTGTAGCAATTGCTTCTACCCATTTAGATACATAGTCCACTGCCACCAGAATGTAAGTGTTTGAGTATGATGGTGGGAATGGTCCCATGAAATCAATTCCCCATACATCAAACAATTCTATCTCTAATATTCCTTGTTGAGGCATGGCATATCCGTGAGGCAGGTTACCAGCTCTTTGGCAACTGTCACAGTTACGCACAAACTCTCGGGAATCTTTATAGAGAGTAGGCCAGTAGAAGCCGCACTGGAGAACTTTAGTGGCTGTTCGCTCACTTCCAAAATGTCCTCCATAATGTGATCCATGGCAGTGCCATAGGATCCTTTGTGCTTCTCTTCTCTGGGTATACACTTGCGGATCACTCCGTCAGCACATCTCTTAAAGAGATATGGTTCATCCCAAAGGTAGTACTTGGCATCTGAAATTAACTTCTTTCTTTGCACACTGTTGTATTCCTTGGGTATGAACCTTACAGCTTTATAATTTGCAATGTCTGCAAACCATGGAGCTTCCTGGATGGCAAAGAGTTGCTCATCTGGGAAAGTCTCAGAGATCTCAGTAGAAGGGAGGGACGCCCCCAGCTACTGGTTCTATTCTGGACAGATGATCAGCTACTTGATTCTCTGTCCCTTTTCTGTCTCTTATTTCTATATCAAACTCTTGCAGAAGCAATACCCATCTGATAAGCCTGGGTTTTGAATCCTGCTTTGTGAGTAAGTATTTAAGAGCAGCATGGTCAGTGTACACAATCACCTTTGATCCCACTAAGTAGGATCTAAACTTGTCAATGGCATAGACCACTGCAAGTAATTCTTTTTCTGTGGTTGTGTAATTCTTCTGTGCATCATTTAGAACACGGCTAGCATAATAAATGACATGCAGAAGTTTGTTATGCCTCTGTCCCAACACTGCACCAATGGCATGATCACTGGCATCACACATTAGTTCAAATGGTAATGTCCAATCTGGTGCAGAGATGACTGGTGCTGTGACCAGCTTAGCCTTCAGGGTCTCAAATGCCTGCAAACACTGTGTGTCAAACACAAATGGTGTGTCAGCAGCTAACAGGTTACTCAGAGGTTTAGCAATTTTCGAAAAATCCTTGATAAACCTTCTGTAGAATCCTGCATGCCCCAGAAAGCTTCTGATTGCCTTAACATTGGCAGGTGGTGGTAATTTTTCAATTACCTCTACCTTTGCCTTATCCACCTCTATTCCCTTGCTTGAAATTTTGTGCCCAAGGACAATTCCTTCAGTCACCATAAAGTGACATTTCTCCCAGTTTAAAACCAGGTTAGTTTCTTGGCATCTTTTCAGGACAAGTGATAGGTGGTTAAGACAGGAGCTAAATGAGTCTCCATATACTGAAAAGTCATCCATGAAGACTTCCAGGAATTTCTCTACCATATCTGAGAAGATAGAGAGCATGCACCTTTGAAAGGTTGCAGGTGCATTGCACAGACCAAAAGGCATCCTCCTGTAGGCAAACACGCCAGAAGGGCATGTGAATGCTGTTTTCTCTTGGTCTTGAGGATCTACTGCAATTTGGTTGTAGCCTGAGTAGCCATCCAAAAAGCAGTAGTAATCATGACCAGCTAGTCTTTCTAGCATTTGGTCTATGAATGGTAAAGGAAAATGATCCTTTCTGGTGGCTGTATTGAGTCTTCTGTAGTCAATACACATGCGCCACCCTGTGACTGTCCTTGTAGGAACCAGTTCATTTTTTCATTATGAACCACTGTCATGCCTCCCTTTTTGGGAACAACTTGGACAGGGCTCACCCAGGGGCTATCAGAAATAGGATAAATAATCCCAGCCTCCAGTAATTTAGTGACCTCTTTCTGCACCACTCCTTCATGGCAGGATTTAGCCTCCTCTGTGGTTGGACCACTGGTTTGGCATTATCCTCCAACAGGATCTTGTGCATGCATCTAGCTGGGCTAATACCCTTGAGATCACTTATGGACCACCCAAGAGCTGTCTTGTGTGTCCTTAGCACTTTAATCAGTGCTTCTCTTCCTGTGGGTTTAAAGCTGAGCTTATAATCACTGGAAAAGTGTCTCCTCTCCCAGAAATGCATATTTCAGGGATGATGGTAGTGGTTTGAGTTCAGGCTTAGGAGGCTTATCCTCCTCCTGAGGAATTTTCGAAAATTCCTTTGCCTCCTCTGGCTCGTCCTGATCAGTCTGAGCATCTTTGAAGATGTCCTCAAGCTCTGATTCTAGGCTTTCAGCCATATTGATCTCTTCTACCAGAGAATCAATAAGTCAACGCCTATGCAGTCATCTGGTGTGTCTGGATGCTGCATAGCTTTTACAGCATTCAACTTGAACTCATCCTCATTGACTCTCAAGGTTACTTCCCCCTTTTGTACATCAATGAGAGTTCGTCCAGTTGCTAGGAAGGGTCTCCTAGAATGAGAGTTGCACTTTTGGCTCCTCCATTTCCAGCACCACAAAGTCAGTTGGAAAGGCAAATGGCCCAACCTTGACAATCATGTCCTTATTATGCCTGATGGGTGTTTAATGGAGCCATCAGCAAGTTGGAGGCATATCCTGGTTGGTTTGACTTCTCCAATCAACCCAAGCTTTCTGATAGTGGATGCAGGTATTAGATTGATGCTTGCTCCAAGATCACATAAAGCTGTCTTGGTGCAAGTGCCTTCCAATGTGCATGGTATCAGAAAGCTTCCAGGATCTTGAAGCTTTTCTGGTAAGCTTTTTAGAATGACTGCACTGCATTCTTCAGTGAGAAACACTTTTTCAGTTTCTCTCCAATCCTTCTTATGACTTAAGATTTCCTTCATGAACTTAGCATAAGAAGGTATTTGCTCAAGTGCCTCTGCAAACGGAATCTTTATCTCAAGAGTCCTTAAATAGTCTGCAAAGCGGGCAAATTGCTTATCCTGTTCCGCCTTGCGGAGTTTCTGAGGATAAGGCATCTTGGCTTGATATTCTTCAACCTTAGATGCTGCAGGTTTATTCCTTACAGAAGTGGTTGAAGAAGCCTTGTTAGAGGGATTACTGTCAGCACTCTCAGGTGTCTGATCCTCCCTTGGCATTTGGACGCCAGAATTGGGTGGAAAATGGGCGTTTAACGCCAACTTTTCCCCCTTTTCTGGCGTTTGAACGCCAGAACTGGGCAAGGAATGGGCGTTTAACGCCAATTTTCCTTCCCTTTCTGGCGTTTGAACGCCAATATTCCTCTCTGGGCTCTTACTGTCCTCAGAAGGATTTTGAACAGTGGTTTGGTTGTCCTCTGTCAATTGTTCCTTGTTTGGCTTTTTGCTCTTTTGAGCAGTGTTATTCAAGGTCTTCCCACTCCTCAATTGAACTGCTTGACACTCCTCTGTTATCTGTTTAGATATTTGCTGTTTTGCTTGATTCAACTGTAGTTCTATGCTTTTATTAGCAACTTTAGTTTCATGGAGCATCTCTTTAAATTCTGCTAACTGTTCTGTCATCAGAGTAGTTGTTGATTAAGCTCCATTATCTTTTCTTGAGGATTAGAGTCAGTGACTACTGTCATGACTTCCTCTTCTGGAGAAAACTCATTGCTAGAGTACAGATATGGTTTCTAGCAACAGTGTCTATAAGCTCTTGAGCTTCTTCAATTGTCTTCCTCATGTGTATAGATCCACCAGCTGAGTGGTCTAAAGACATCTGAGCTTTTTCTGTAAGCCCATAGTAGAAAATGTCTAACTGTACCCACTCTGAAAACATTTCAGGGACATTTTCTCTTAGCATACCTCTGTACCTTTCCCAGGCATTATAAAGGGATTCATTATCCTCTTGTTTAAAGCCTTGGATGTCCAGCCTTAGCTGTGTCATCCTTTTTGGAGGGTAAAAATGATTCAGGAATTTGTCTGATAACTGTTTCCATGTCTTTATGCTTGCTGTAGGTTGGTTATTTAACCACCTTTTAGCTTGATCTTTTACAGCAAATGGAAACAGTAATAGTCTGTAGACATCCTGATCTACCTCTTTATCATGTACTGTGTCAGCAATTTGTAAGAACTGTGCCAGAAACTCAGTAGGTTCTTCCTGTGGAAGACCGGAATACTGGCAATTTTGCTGCACTATGATGATGAGTTGAGGATTTAGCTCAAAGCTGCTTGCTTTGATGGGAGGTGTACAGATGCTACTCCCATATGCAGCTGTAATGGGGTTAGCATATGACCCCAGAGTCCTTTTGGACTGATTAATTCCACTTAAGTCCATGATGGACAAAAGGGAAATGATAATAATTGCAAAGAGATAAATTTTGTTTATAATTTTTTTTTTTGAAATAACCGAAAAAATATAAAATAAAAAGAAATTTAAATAAAAAATTCGAAAATCAAAAGGGAAAATGAGATCAAGGCAAATTGAGAACTGAATCAATTAGTAAAAAAAAGATTTTGAAAACAGCAATTAAAGAGATATGATTGAAAAATTTTTATGAAAAAAAGATTTGGTTTTTTAAAAAGAGGAAAGAGAAAAACACAAAAAGACACCAAACTTAAAATTTTTAGAAAATCAAACACTAAATTTTCGAAAATTTTAAGAGAAAAACACAAAGAGGACACCAAACTTAGAACTTTTATGAATCAAAAAGGGACTAAGAACAATAAAAAAAATTCGAAAATTAAAAGAAGAAAAACAAAAAGCATGCAATTGACACCAAACTTAAAATATGAAACTAGACTCAACTAAAAGACTCTAAACCAACAAAAATAAAACAGTCCTAATCTAAGCAGCAAAATAAAACCGTCAGTTTCCAAACTCGAACAATCCCCGGCAACGGCGCCAAAACTTGGTGCACGAAATTGCAATCACATTTTTGCAACTCCGCACAACTAACCAGCAAGTGCACTGGTCGTCCAAGTATACCTTGCGTGAGCAAGGGTCGATCCCACGGAGATTGTCGGCTTGAAGCAAGCTATGGTTATCTTGTAAATCTTAGTCAGGAGATCAGAAATTATCAGGATTGATTGTGAAAAGCAAAAGAACATGAAATGGTTACTGTTTTGCAGTAATGGAGAATAGGTTGGGGTTTTGGAGATGCTCCATCTTCTGAATCTCTGCTTTCCTACTGTCTTCTTCATCAAACACGAAGTCTCCTTCCATGGCAAGCTCGGTAGGTTTCACCGTTGTCAATGGCTACCTCCCATCCTCGCAGTGAAAGCTAATGCACGCACTCTGTCCACAGTACTGCCAATCACCGGTTTGGTTCCCTCCCCTACCGGAATAGAATCCCTCTTTTGCGTCTGTCACTAACGCCCAGTAGGTTACAGGTTTGAAGCACGTCACAGTCATTCAATCATTGATCCTACTCAGAATACCCACAGACAAGGTTTACCTTCCGTTCTCTTGAATGCTGCCATCAGGTCCTGCCTATACCACGAAGATTCCGATTAAAGAACCCAAGAGATAACTACTCAATCTAAGATAGAACAGAGGTGGTTTGTCAGGCACGTGTTCATAGTTTGAGAATGATGATTGTCACGGATCATCACATTCATCCGGATTAAGAACAAGTGTTATCTTAGAATCGAAGCGAGCATGATGAATAGGAAACAGTAGTAATTGTATTAATCCATCAAGACACAGCAGAGCTCCTCACCCCCAATGGGGTTTAGAGACTCATACTGTGGAAAGAAACGTGTACAAATGTTATGGGGTCATAAGTACGGATACATGTCAAAAGATCCTATAAGTAGTAAACTAGTGTCCTAAGGTTTACAGAAATGAGTAAATGACAGAAAAATCCACTTCCGGGCCCACTTGGTGTGTGCTTGGGCTGAGCAATGAAGGAATTTCGTGTAGAGACCTTTTCTGGAGTTAAATGCCAGCTTCCATGCCAGTTTGGGCGTTTAACTCCAAATTTTATGCCAGTTCCGGCGTTTAACGCTGGAATTTCTGTAGGTGACTTTGAGCGCCGGTTTGGGCCATCAAATCTTGGGCAAAGTATAGACTATTATATATTGCTGGAAAGCCCAGGATGTCTACTTTTCAATGCCGTTGAGAGCGCGCCAATTGGGCTTATGTAGCTCCAGAAAATCCACTTCGAGTGCAGGGAGGTCAGAATCCAACAGCATCTGCAGTCCTTTTCAGTCTCTGGATCAGATTTTTGCTCAGGACCCTCAATTTCAGTCAGAAAATACCTGAAATCACAGAAAAACACACAAACTCATAGTAAAGTCCAGAAAAGTGAATTTTAATTAAAAACTAATAAAAATATACTAAAAACTAACTAAAAGATACCAAAAACATACTAAAAACAATGCCAAAAAGCATACAAATTATCCGCTCATCAGGAGGGCAGGGCAGGATTTGGTGCGTGCGGTCATGGTGCGGGCGTGGCGTGCGAGCTTAGTGTGTAGGATGCTGCCCTGCCCTCGCGGAGGGCAGGGCAGAAAAATCTGGTGCGCCAATTTGGTGCTTGTGCGCTGCTGGTGCTGCCAGATGATGCTGCGGTGCGCCAGAAGGGTGCCTTGGTGCGCCAGAATTGTGCACCAACAAAATGCTGTGAGCGCCCATATTTTACCTTAGCGAAATTCTTGCTTCCAACCTCACTTTGCATCTCGATTCTGCCCTGCCCTTGGCAAGGGCAGGGCAGTGTGCGTGCTGGCTGCTTCCTTCTATGATTTGGTCATGGGCCACGCTTTTAGATCAAATCTGACTTCCGGGATCACTGATCTGTGACTCATTATTTTGTAGTAATGATCTGAATGTTCTTTAGTTAAGAACTTCCCTTAATTCCAAAGGGGCTTTGGAGTATTCTCTTTCTTGCCCCTTGGGGTGGGTTGCTTTCCTCTAGGGGCCATGAATTTAATGATCACGGATAACCACACCAAACTTAGAGCTTTGCTTGTCCTCAAGCAATAGAGAAGAAAGAAGAGGGATAGGAGGAGAGCAATTGTGGAATGGTGATGATGAGGAAGGCGCCGAATACAAGATATAGGGAGGGGGGTGGGAAATTTTCGAAAAATAAGAAAGAGATAAGATAGAAGATATGATTTTAAAAGATATGATCAGAAAAAGATATAATTTTTAAAAGAGAAAGATATGAATAATAATTTAAAAGATAAATTTGAAATTTACTTTTGAAAAAGATTTTAAAAAAATAATTAAGTTTTGAAAACAAATTTGAAAAGATGATGGATTGGATTGGAAAGCCATTTGTTCTTTTGGGTTAAGATATATCTAAAACATTTGCAACATTGGATTTTAGAAATTAGGATAAAAACTTTTGGAATTGAAAGTGATAATTTGAAATATGTTTATGCAAGAAATCATGAATTGAAACATAAAAATTTTGAAAAATTATGAAGAAAAACGAATTGTACCTCCTCCCATCATCCTGGCGTTGAACGCCCACATGGTGCATGTTTTGGGCGTTTAACGCCCACATGTTGCTTCTCCTGGGCGTTCAACGCCCAACTGGTGCTTCTTTCTGGCGTTGAACGCCAGAAAGTCCTTCGTTACTGGGCATTTTTCTGAACGCCCAGGGTGCTAGCAGACTGGCGTTAAACGCCCAGAAGGTGCATCTTTCTGGCGTTTAACGCCCAGAAGATGCTCCTTTCTGGCGTTTAACGCCCACATGGCTACCCTTACTGGCGTTAAACGCCCAGTGGGAGCTTCTTTTGGGCGTTTAACGCCCAAAGTATTTCTTACTGGCTTTTTCACGCCAGTGAGCTTCCAAATTTTCCTGTAACTCTGTGACTTCAACCAATTGCTATTTCACCTTTGAAGATACTTGGACTCAAACCTGTAAAGAAAAGAAAATTTATTTAATTAGTAAATAAACTTTGTAAATGGCTGGGTTGCCTCCCAGCAAGCACTTTTTTAATGTCATTAGCTGGACTGTCACTGATCTTCAATGAAGTCTCAGTCTTGAGCATTCTTGCTCGAAATTATCTTCAAGATAGTGTTTAACTCTTTGTCCATTAACAATGAACTTTTTGTTAGAGTCACTATCCTGAAGTTCTATGTATCCGTATGGTGATACGCTTGTGATTACATATGGACCTCTCCACCGGGATTTTAATTTCCCAGGGAATAATTTGAGCCTAGAATTGAATAGCAGAACTTTCTGCCCTGGTTTAAAGACTCTGGATGACAATTTCTTATCATGCCATCTTTTTGCTTTCTCCTTGTAAATTTTTGCATTCTCAAAAGCATTGAGTCTAAATTCATCTAGCTCATTTAACTGGAGCAATCGTTTTTCTCCAGCTAACTTGGCATCAAGGTTTAAGAATCTAGTTGCCCAGTAGGCCTTTGTGTTCCAGTTCCACTGGCAAGTGACATGCCTTTATATACACAAGCTGGTATGGAGAGGTTCCTATAGGGGTCTTAAATGCTATTCTGTATGCCCACAGAGCATCATCCAAGCTTCTTGCCCAATCCTTTCTACGATTAATTACAGTCCGTTCCAGGATTCTTTTGAGTTCTCTATTTGAGACTACAGCTTGCCCATTAGTTTGTGGGTGATATGGAGTAGCTACCCTGTGGCTAACTCCATAACGTACCAGAGCAGAGTAAAGCTGTTTATTGCAGAAATGAGTTCCCCCATCACTGATTAATACTCTAGGGATACCAAATCTGCTGAAGATATGTTTCTGGAGGAACTTTAACACTGTTTTAGTGTCATTAGTGGGCGTTGCAATAGCCTCCACCCATTTGGATACATAATCCACTGCCACCAGAATATAAGTGTTTGAGTATGATGGTGGGAAAGGTCCCATGAAGTCAATGCCCCATACATCAAACAACTCAATCTCCAAGATTCCTTGCTGAGGCATGGCATAACTGTGGGGTAGGTTGCCTGATCTTTGGCAACTGTCACAATTAAGCACAAAAGCTCGGGAATCTTTGTAGAGAGTGGGCCAGTAGAAGCCACTTTGGAGGACTCTTGTGGCTGTTCGCTCACTTCCAAAATGTCCTCCATACTGTGATCCATGGCAATGCCAAAGGATCTTCTGTGCTTCTTCTTTAGGCACACATCTACGGATTACTCCGTCTGCACATCTCTTGAAGAGATATGGTTCATCCCAAAGATAGTACTTTGCATCTGTGATTAATTTCTTTGATTGCACCCTACTGTACTCTTTGGGTATGAATTTCACTGCCTTGTAGTTTTCAATGTCTGCAAACCATGGCACTTCCTGGATGGCAAACAGTTGCTCATCCGGAAAGGTTTCAGAGATCTCAGTGAGAGGGAGGGACGCCCCTTCCACTGGTTCTATTCGGGACAGGTGATCTGCTACCTGATTCTCTGTCCCTTTTCTATCTCTTATTTCTATATCAAACTCTTGCAGAAGCAACACCCATCTGATGAGTCTGGGTTTTGAATCCTGCTTTGTGAGTAGGTATTTAAGAGCAGCATGATCAGTGTACACAATCACTTTTGATCCTACTAAATAGGATCTGAATTTGTCAATGGCGTAAACCACTGCAAGTAGCTCTTTTTCTATGGTTGTGTAATTCTTCTGGGCATCATTTAGAACACGGCTGGCATAGTAAATGACGTGCAGAAGCTTGTCATGCCTTTGTCCCAACACTGCACCAATGGCATGGTCACTGGCATCACACATCAATTCAAATGGTAATGTCCAGTCTGGTGCAGAGATGATTGGTGCTGTAACCAATTTAGCCTTCAGAGTCTCAAACGCCTGCAGACACTCTTTATCAAAGATAAATGGCGTGTCAGCAGCTAGCAGGTTGCTCAGAGGTTTAGCAATTTTTGAAAAATCCTTTATAAACCTCCTATAGAATCCTGCATGCCCCAGAAAGCTTCTGATTGCCTTAACATTAGCAGGTGGTGGTAATTTTTCAATTACTTCTACCTTAGCTTGATCCACCTCTATTCCCTTATTCGAAATTTTGTGCCTAAGGACAATTCCTTCAGTCACCATAAAGTGACATTTTTCCTAGTTTAAAACCAGGTTAGTCTCTTGGCATCTTTTCAGAACAAGTGCTAAATGGTTAAGGCAGGAGCTGAATGAGTCTCCAAATACTGAAAAGTCATCCATGAAGACTTCCAGAAATTTTTCCACCATATCAGAGAAAATGGAGAGCATGCACCTCTGAAAGGTTGCAGGTGCATTGCACAGGCCAAATGGCATCCTTCTGTATGCAAATACTCTAGATGGGCATGTGAACGCTGTTTTCTCCTGATCCTGGGGATCTACTGCAATTTGATTATAACCTGAATATCCATCCAAGAAGCAGTAGTATTCATGACCTGCTAGTCTTTCTAGCATTTGGTCTATGAATGGTAAAGGAAAATGATCCTTTCTGGTGGCTGTATTGAGTCTTCTATAATCAATACACATACGCCACCCTGTAACTGTTCTTGTAGGAACCAGTTCATTTTTTTCTTTATGAACCACTGTCATGCCTCCCTTCTTAGGGATAACTTGGACAGGGCTTACCCAGGGGCTGTCAGAAATAGGATAAATAATCTCAGCCTCTAGTAATTTAGTGACCTCCTTCTGCACCACTTCTTTTATAGCTGGATTCAGCCGCCTTTGTGGTTGAACCACTGGCTTGGCGTCATCCTCCAGTAAGATCTTGTGCATGCATCTGGCTGGGCTAATGCCCTTAAGATCACTGATGGACCACCCAAGAGCTGTCTTGTGTGTCCTTAGCACTTGAATTAGTGCGTCCTCTTCCTGTGGCTCTAAGGTAGAGCTTATGATTACAGGAAAGGTATCACCTTCTCCCAAGAATGCATATTTTAGGGAAGGTGGTAATGGTTTGAGCTCGGGTTTAGGAGGTTTCTCCTCTTCCTGAGGGATTTTCAGAGGTTCTACTATTTTCTCTGACTCCTCCAGATCAGGCTGAACGTCTTTAAAGATGTCCTCTAGCTCTGATTCGAGACTCTCAGCCATATTGACCTCTCTTACCAGAGAGTCAATAATATCACACTCATGTCATTTGGGGTGTCTGGATGTTGCATTGCTTTGACAACATTCAGCTTGAACTCCTCCTCATTGACTCTCAAGGTTACTTCCCCTTTTTGGACATCAATGAGGGTTCGGCCAGTTGCTAGGAAAGGTCTTCCTAGAATGAGAGTTGCACTCTTGTGCTCCTCCATTTCCAGCACCACAAAGTCAGTAGGAAAGGCAAATGGCCCAACCTTGACAATCATGTCTTCAATCACGCCTGATGGGTATTTAATGGAGCCATCAGCAAGTTGGAGACATATCCTGGTTGGTTTGATTTCTTCAGTTAAACCAAGCTTTCTGATAGTAGATGCAGGTATTAGGTTGATACTTGCCCCAAGATCACATAAAGCTTGCTTGGTACAAGTATCCTCTAATGTGCATGGTATCATAAAGCTCCCAGGATCTTTAAGCTTCTCAGGTAAGCTTTTCAGAATGACTGCACTGCATTCTTCAGTGAGGTAAACTTTCTCAGTTTCCCTCCAATCCTTCTTATGACTTAAGATCTCTTTCATGAACTTAGCATAAGAGGGTATTTGCTCAAGTGCTTCTGCAAACGGAATCTTTATTTCAAGAGTCCTAAGATAGTCTGCAAAGCGGGCAAATTGCTTATCCTGTTCCGCTTGGCGGAGTTTTTGAGGATAAGGCATTTTGGCTTTGTATTCCTCAACCTTAGTTGCTGCAGGTTTATTACCTACAGAAGTGGGTTGGGAAGCCTTTTTAGAAGGGTTATCATCAGCACTCGTAGGTGACTGATCTCCCACTGGCATTTGAATGCCAGAGGTGGGAGCTGGAGTGGCGTTAGACGCTATTGATGAGCGGATAATTTGTATGCTTTTTGGCATTGTTTTTAGTATGTTTTTGGTATCTTTTAGTTAGTTTTTAGTATATTTTTATTAGTTTTTAATTAAAATTCACTTTTCTGGACTTTACTATGAGTTTGTGTGTTTTTCTGTGATTTCAGGTATTTTCTGACTGAAATTGAGGGTCCTGAGCAAAAATCTGATCCAGAGACTGAAAAGGACTGCAGATGCTGTTGGATTCTGACCTCCCTGCACTCGAAGTAGATTTTCTGGAGCTACAGAAGCCCAATTGGCGCGCTCTCAACGGCATTAAAAAGTAGACATCCGGGGCTTTCCAGCAATATATAATAGTCCATACTTTGCCCAAGATTTGATGGCCCAAACCGGCGCTCAAAGTCACCTACAGAAATTCCAGCGTTAAACGCCGGAACTGGCATAAAATTTGGAGTTAAACGCCCAAACTGGCATGGAAGCTGGCGTTTAACTCCAGAAAAGGTCTCTACACGAAATTCCTTCATTGCTCAGCCCAAGCACACACCAAGTGGGCCCAGAAGTGGATTTTTCTGTCATTTACTCATTTCTGTAAACCTTAGGACACTAGTTTACTACTTATAGGATTTTTTGACATTGTATCCGTACCTTATGACCCCATAACATTTTGTACACGTTTCTTTCCACAGTATGAGTCTCTAAACCCCATGGTTGGGGGTGAGGAGCTCTGCTGTGTCTTGATGGATTAATGCAATTACTACTGTTTCCTATTCAATCATGCTTGCTCCGATTCTAAGATAACACTTGTTCTTAATCCGGATGAATGTGATGATCCGTGACAATCATCATCATTTTCAACTATGAACATGTGCCTGACAACCACCTCTGTTCTATCTTAGATTGAGTAGTTATCTCTTGGGTTCTTTAATCGGAATCTTCGTGGTATAGGCAGGACCTGATGGCAGCATTCAAGAGAATCCGGAAGGTCTAAACCTTGTCTGTGGTATTCTGAGTAGGATTCAATGATTGAATGACTGTGACGTGCTTCAAACCTGTAACCTACTGGGCGTTAGTGACAGACGCAAAAGAGGGATTCTATTCCGGTAGGGGAGGGAACCAAACCGGTGATTGGCAGTACTGTGACAGAGTGCATGCATTAGCTTTCACTGCGAGGATGGGAGGTAGCCATTGACAACGGTGAAACCCTACACGAGCTTGCCATGGAAGGAGACTTGCGTGTTTGATGAAGAAGACAGTAGGAAAGCAGAAATTCAGAAGATGGAGCATCTCCAAAACCCCAACCTATTCTCCATTACTGCAAAACAAGTAACCATTTCATGTTCTTTTGCTTTTCACAATCAATCCTGATAATTTCTGATCTCCTGACTAAGATTTACAAGATAACCATAGCTTGCTTCAAGCCGACAATCTCCGTGGGATCGACCCTTGCTCACGCAAGGTATTACTTGGACGACCCAGTGCACTTGTTGGTTAGTTGTACGGGATTGCAAAAGTGTTATTGCAATTTCGTGCACCAAGTTTTTGGTGTCGTTGCCGGGGATTGTTCGAGTTTGGACAACTGACGGTTTATTTTGTTACTTAGATTAGGACTGTTTTATTTTTGTTAGTTTAGAGTCTTTTAGTTGAGTCTAGTTTCATATTTTAAGTTTGGTGTCAATTGCATGCTTTTTGTTTTTCTTCTTTTAATTTTTGAATTTTTTTTTTATTGTTCTTAGTCCTTTTTTGATTCACAAAAGTTCTAAGTTTGGTGTCTTCTTTGTGTTTTTCTCTTAAAATTTTCGAAAAAATTAGTGTTTGATTTCTAAAAATTTTAAGTTTGGTGTCTTTTTGCTGTTTTTCTCTTTCCTCTTTTTAAAAATCAAATCTTTTTCATAAAATTTTTCAATCATATCTTCCTAATTGCTGTTTTCAAAATCTTTTTTTTTCACTAATTGATTCAGTTCTCAATTTGCTTTGATCTTATTTTATTTTATTTTTAATTTTCAAATTTTATTTTATTTTCCTTTTATTTTATTCTATTGTATTTTTTTTCGGTTATTTCAAAAAAAAATAAAAATAAAAATAAACAAAATTTATCTCTTTGCAATCATTCTCATTTTCCTTTTGTCCATTATGGACTTAAGTGGAATTAATCAGTCCAAGAGGACTCTGGGGTCTTATGCTAACCCCATTACAGCTGCATATGGGAGTAGCATCTGTATACCTCCCATCAAAGCAAGCAGCTTTGAGCTAAATCCTCAACTCATTATCATAGTGCAGCAAAATTGCCAGTATTCCGGTCTTCCACAGGAAGAACCTACTGAGTTTCTGGCACAGTTCTTACAAATTGCTAACACAGTACATGATAAAGAGGTAGATCAGGATGTCTACAGACTATTACTGTTTCCATTTGCTGTAAAAGATCAAGCTAAAAGGTGGTTAAATAACCAACCTACAGCAAGCATAAAGACAGGAAACAGTTATCAGACAAATTCCTGAATCATTTTTACCCTCCAAAAAGATGACACAGCTAAGGCTGGACATCCAAGGCTTTAAACAAGAGGATAATGAATCCCTTTATAATGCCTGGGAGAGGTACAGAGGTATGCTAGAAAATGTCCCTCTGAAATGTTTTCAGAGTGGTACAGTTTAGACATTTTTCTACTATGGGCTTACAGAAAAAGCTCAGATGTCTTTAGACCACTCAGCTGGTGGATCTATCACATGAGGAAGACAATGAAGAAGCTCAAGAGCTTATAGACACTGTTGCTAGAAACCAATATCTGTACTCTAGCAATGAGTTTTCTCCAGAAGAGGAAGTCATGACAGTAGTCACTGACTCTAATCCTCAAGAACAGATAATGGAGCTTAATCAACAACTACTCCTGATGACAGAACAGTTAGCAGAATTTAAAGAGATGCTCCATGAAACTAAAGTTGCTAATAAAAGCATAGAACTACAGTTGAATCAAGCAAAACAGCAAATATCTAAACAGATAACAGAGGAGTGTCAAGCAGTTCAATTGAGGAGTGGGAAGACCTTGAATAACACTGCTCAAAAGAGCAAAAAGCCAAACAAGGAACAATTGACAGAGGACAACCAACCCACTGTTCAAAATCCCTCTGAGGACAATAAGAGCCCAGAGAGGAATAGTGGCGTTCAAACGCCAGAAAGGGAAGGAAAATTGGCGTTAAACGCCCATTCCTTGCCCAGTTCTGGCGTTCAAACGCCAGAAAAGGGGGAAAAGTTGGCGTTAAACGCCCATTTTCCACCCAATTTTGGCGTCCAAACGCCAAGGGAGGTTCAGACACCTGAGAGTGCTGACAGTAATCCCTCTAACAAGGCTTCTTCAACCACTTCTGTAAGGAATAAACCTGCAGCATCTAAGGTTGAAGAATATCAAGCCAAGATGCCTTATCCTAAGAAACTCCGCAAAGCGGAACAGGATAAGCAATTTGCCCGCTTTGCAGACTATTTAAGGACTCTTGAGATAAAGATTCCGTTTGCAGAGGCACTTGAGCAAATACCTTCTTATGCTAAGTTCATGAAGGAAATCTTAAGTCATAAGAAGGATTGGAGAGAAACTGAAAAAGTGTTTCTCACTGAAGAATGCAGTGCAGTCATTCTAAAAAGCTTACCAGAAAAGCTTCAAGATCCTGGAAGCTTTCTGATACCATGCACATTGGAAGGCACTTGCACCAAGACGCTTTATGTGATCTTGGAGCAAGCATCAATCTAATACCTGCATCCACTATCAGAAAGCTTGGGTTGATTGGAGAAGTCAAACCAACCAGGATATGCCTCCAACTTGCTGATGGCTCCATTAAACACCCATCAGGCATAATAGAGGACATGATTGTCAAGGTTGGGTCATTTGCCTTTCCAACTGACTTTGTGGTGCTGGAAATGGAGGAGCACAAAAGTGCAACTCTCATTCTAGGAAGACCCTTCCTAGCAACTGGACGAACTCTCATTGATGTACAAAAGGGGGAAGTAACCTTGAGAGTCAATGAGGATGAGTTCAAGTTGAATGCTGTAAAAGCTATGCAGCATCCAGACACACCAGATGACTGCATAGGCGTTGACATTATTGATTCTCTGGTAGAAGAGATCAATATGGCTGAAAGCCTAGAATCAGAGCTTGAGGACATCTTCAAAGATGCTCAAACTGATCAGACGAGCCAGAGGAGGCAAAGGAATTTTCGAAAATTCCTCAGGAGGAGGATAAGCCTCCTAAGCCTGAACTCAAACCACTACCATCATCCCTGAAATATGCATTTCTGGGAGAGGGTGACACTTTTCCAGTGATTATAAGCTCAGCTTTAAATCCACAGGAAGAGGAAGCACTGATTAAAGTGCTAAGGACACACAAGACAGCTCTTGGGTGGTCCATAAGTGATCTCAAGGGTATTAGCCCAGCTAGATGCATGCACAAGATCCTGTTGGAGGATAATGCCAAACCAGTGGTCCAACCACAGAGGAGGCTAAATCCTGCCATGAAGGAGGTGGTGCAGAAAGAGGTCACTAAATTACTGGAGGCTGGGATTATTTATCCTATTTCTGATAGCCCCTGGGTGAGCCCTGTCCAAGTTGTTCCCAAAAAGGAGGCATGACAGTGGTTCATAATGAAAAAAATGAACTGGTTCCTACAAGGACAGTCACAGGATGGCGCATGTGTATTGACTACAGAAGACTCATACAGCCACCAGAAGGATCATTTTCCTTTACCATTCATAGACCAAATGCTAGAAAGACTAGCTGGTCATGATTACTACTGCTTTTTGGATGGCTACTCAGGCTACAACCAAATTGCAGTAGATCCTCAAGACCAAGAGAAAACAGCATTCACATGCCCTTCTGGCGTGTTTGCCTACAGGAGGATGCCTTTGGTCTGTGCAATGCACCTGCAACCTTTCAAAGGTGCATGCTCTCTATCTTCTCAGATATGGTAGAGAAATTCCTGGAAGTCTTCATGGATGACTTTTCAGTATATGGAGACTCATTTAGCTCCTGTCTTAACCACCTATCACTTGTCCTGAAAAGATGCCAAGAAACTAACCTGGTTTTAAACTGGGAGAAATGTCACTTTATGGTGACTGAAGGAATTGTCCTTGGGCACAAAATTTCAAGCAAGGGAATAGAGGTGGATAAGGCAAAGGTAGAGGTAATTGAAAAATTACCACCACCTGCCAATGTTAAGGCAATCAGAAGCTTTCTGGGGCATGCAGGATTCTACAGAAGGTTTATCAAGGATTTTTCGAAAATTGCTAAACCTCTGAGTAACCTGTTAGCTGCTGACACACCATTTGTGTTTGACACACAGTGTTTGCAGGCATTTGAGACCCTGAAAGCTAAGCTGGTCACAGCACCAGTCATCTCTACACCAGATTGGACATTACCATTTGAACTAATGTGTGATGCCAGTGATCATGCCATTGGTGCAGTGTTGGGACAGAGGCATAACAAACTTCTGCATGTCATTTATTATGCTAGCCGTGTTCTAAATGATGCACAGAAGAATTACACAACCACAGAAAAAGAATTACTTGCAGTGGTCTATGCCATTGACAAGTTTAGATCCTACTTAGTGGGATCAAAGGTGATTGTGTACACTGACCATGCTGCTCTTAAATACTTACTCACAAAGCAGGATTCAAAACCCAGGCTTATCAGATGGGTATTGCTTCTGCAAGAGTTTGATATAGAAATAAGAGACAGAAAAGGGACAGAGAATCAAGTAGCTGATCATCTGTCCAGAATAGAACCAGTAGCTGGGGCGTCCCTCCCTTCTACTGAGATCTCTGAGACTTTCCCAGATGAGCAACTCTTTGCCATCCAGGAAGCTCCATGGTTTGCAGACATTGCAAATTATAAAGCTGTAAGGTTCATACCCAAGGAATACAGCAGTGTGCAAAGAAAGAAATTAATTTCAGATGCCAAGTACTACCTTTGGGATGAACCATATCTCTTTAAGAGATGTGCTGACGGAGTGATCCGCAGGTGTATACCCAGAGAAGAAGCACAAAGGATCCTATGGCACTGCCATGGATCACATTATGGAGGACATTTTGGAAGTGAGCGAACAGCCACTAAAGTTCTCCAGTGCGGCTTCTACTGGCCTACTCTCTATAAAGATTCCCGAGAGTTTGTGCGTAACTGTGACAGTTGCCAAAGAGCTGGTAACCTGCCTCACGGATATGCCATGCCTCAACAAGGAATATTAGAGATAGAATTGTTTGATGTATGGGGAATTGATTTCATGGGACCATTCCCACCATCATACTCAAACACTTACATTCTGGTGGCAGTGGACTATGTATCTAAATGGGTAGAAGCAATTGCTACACCCACTAATGATACCAAGACTGTGCTGAAATTCCTCCAGAAAAACATTTTCAGCAGGTTTGGCGTCCCCAGAGTGCTAATCAGTGATGGGGGCACTCATTTCTGCAATAAACAGCTATACTCTGCTATGGTTAGATATGGAATCAGCCATAAAGTGGCAACTCCGTATCATCCACAGACAAATGGGCAAGCTGAAGTCTCTAACAGAGAGCTAAAAAGAATCCTAGAACGGACTGTGATAGCCCGAAGAAAGGATTGGGCAAAGAGCTTGGATGATGCTCTGTGGGCATACAGAACAGCATTCAAGACTCCTATAGGAACCTCTCCATACCAATTGGTGTATGGGAAGGCCTGTCATTTGCCTGTGGAACTGGAACACAAAGCCTACTGGGCAACCAGATTCCTAAACATGGATGCACAGTTAGCTGGTGAGAAAGACTGCTCCAGCTAAATGAGCTAGAGGAGTTCAGACTCAATGCCTTTGAAAATGCAAAAATTTATAAGGAAAAGGCAAAGAAGTGGCATGACAAGAGATTGTCAACCAGAGTCTTTGAGCCAGGACAAAAAGTTCTGCTCTTCAACTCCAGGCTCAAATTGTTTCCAGGAAAACTCAAATCCCGGTGGAGGGGTCCGTATGTGATTACAGGAGTATCACCATATGGATATGTTGAGCTTCAGGATATTGATTCTGACAAGAAGTTCATTGTTAATGGACAGAGAATCAAGCACTATCTTGAAGGAAATTTTGAGCAGGAATGCTCAAAACTGAGACTTGAGTGATTCTCAGTGAAAGTCCAGCTAAAGACAGTAAAGAAGCGCTTGCTGGGAGGCAACCCAGTCATTAGAAGGTTGTATGATGTTCTTACAAAGGCAAGTATCAAAAATGAAGGAATTCACAGAGTTACAGAAGGATTCAGCTCAAAAAGCAGAGAAAATGAGCTTACTGGCGAAAAAACGCCAGTAAGGGGCATTTTGGGCGTTAAACGCCAGAATGGGCACCATTCTGGGCGTTTAACGCCAGTAATGGTACCATTTTGGGCGTTAAACGCCAGAATGGGCACCATTCTGGGCGTTTAACGCCAGGTGTGCAGCATCCTGGGCGTTTTAGAAAAACGCCCAGTGAGGAAGAATTTCTGGCGTTTAACGCCAGCCAGGGTACCTGGCTGGGCGTTAAACGCCCAAGTGGGGCAACAGATGGGCGTTAAACGCCAGAATGGGGGCCATTCTGGGCGTTTAACGCCAGCTTGGTGGGGGGACCACAATTTTGTTTTCAAATCAGATTTTTTCAAACTTTCCTTTTTTCACCCATACTTTTCTACAAAATCACACTTCAATCATTCATCATTCACTTTCAAATCTTCAAAAATCAAAACCTTTTTTTTCAAATTTATTTCAAATCAATTACAAACATTGTTCAAAAATTTCACCCTTTTCTCAATTTCTTCTCATATCTTCTCAAATCTCCTTTTAAATTCCTCTTTTTTTTCGAAAACTCCCCTCCCCACCTTATAAATACACGTTTGTTGCCCTCTTCCAACCACACCATTCGAATTTTCTCTTCCTCCCCCTCTCTTCTCACTTCTCTTTTGCTTGAGGACAAGCAAACCTCTAAGTTTGGTGTGCTTTTCCGTGATCACTAAGCCAAGATTCATCAATATCATGGCTCCTAAGGGAAAACAAACCAATTTAAGAGGCAAGAAAGAGAATAATTGGTGCGCGAAATTGTGAACAATACTTTTCACAACTCTCATAATCCCTGGTCATGAACTCCAAAAACTTGGTAGTTCAATACCACGGCATTACACAACTTCGCACAACTAACCAGCAAGTGCACTGGGTCGTCCAAGTAATACCTTACGTGAGTAAGGGTCGATCCCACGGAGATTGTTAGCATTGAAGCAAGCTATGGTCATCTTGTAAATCTTAGTCAGGCAAACTCAAATGTATATGATGATGAACGAAAATAACATAGAAGATAAAGATAGTGATACTTATGTATATCATTGGTGTAAGAGCTTCAGACAAGTGTATGAAGATGCCTTCCCTTCCGTCTCTCTGCTTTCCTACTGCCTTCATCCAATCCTTCTTACTCCTTTCCATGGCAAGCTCGTGTAGGGTTTCACTGTTGTCAGCAGCTACCTCCCATCCTCTCAGTGAAAGCGATTGCATATGTCCTGTCACGGCATAGCGGAATTCAGCTGTCGGTTCTCGGTCAGGCCGGAATAATATCCATTGATACTTTTGCGTCTGTCACTAACGCCCTAGCCTGCTAGGAGTTTGAAGCACGTCACAGTCATTCAGTCATTGAATCCTACTCAGAATACCACAGACAAGGTTAGACCTTCCGGATTCTCTTGAATGCTGCCATCAGTTCTTGCCTATACCACGAAGACTCTGATCTCATGGAATGGTTGGCTCGTTTGTCAGGCGAGCACTCGGTTGTCAGGCGATCAACCATGCATCGTGCAATCAGGAATCCAAGAGATATTCACTAAGCCTCAGATGCTTGTGGAACAAGAATGGTTGTCAGTCACCTTGTTCATGGGTGAGAATGGTGATGGGCGTCAATCATCACCTTCATCATGTTGAAGAACAAGTGATATCTTGGACAAAGAACAAGCGGAATTGAATGGAAGAACAATAGTAATTGCATTAATACTCGAGGTACAGCAGAGCTCCACACCTTAATCTATGGTGTGTAGAAACTCCACCGTTGAAAATACATAAGCATAAGGTCTAGGCATGGCCGAATGGCCAGCCTCCAAAGGTCTAAGATAGCATAAAACAAAGATAGCTACCAAAAGTCCTTGATGTCAAAAAGCTCTTAATACAATAGTAAAAGGTCCTACTTATAGAAAACTAGTACATAGATGAGTAAATGACATAAAAATCCACTTCCGGGCCCACTTGGTGTGTGCTTGGGCTGAGCAATGAAGAAATTTCGTGTAGAGACTCCCCTTGGAGTTAAACGCCAGCTTTAGTGCCAGTTTGGGCGTTTAACTCCCAATTAGGTGCCAGTTCCGGCGTTTAACGCTGGAATTTCTTGAGGTGACTTTGAACGCCGGTTTGGGCCATCAAATCTTGGGCAAAGTATGGACTATTATATATTGCTGAAAAGCCCAGGATGTCTACTTTCCAACGCCGTTGAGAGCGCGCCAATTGGGCTTCTGTAGCTCCAGAAAATCCACTTCGAGTGCAGGGAGGTCAGAATCCAACAGCATCTGCAGTCCTTTTGAGTCTCTGGATCAGATTTTTGCTCAGATCCCTCAATTTCAGCCAAAAAATACCTGAAATCACAGAAAAACACACAAACTCATAGTAAAGTCCAGAAAAGTGAATTTTAACTAAAAACTAATAAAAATATACTAAAAACTAACTAGATCATACTAAAAATATACTAAAAAACAATGCCAAAAAGCATACAAATTATCCGCTCATCAATAATCCAAAGAATCTTTGGAATGAAGAGAAGTTCTTAACCAAAGAACATGAAGACCATTATCATAAAATAATGGGTCTGAGGTCAGTGATCCCGGAAGTTAAATTTGATCTGAAAGAAGATGAATATCCGGGGATCCAAGAGCAAATTCGAAACAGAGGATGGGAAGTTCTAACCAATCCTGAGACAAAGGTTGGAAGGAACATGGTTCAGGAATTCTACTCAAATCTGTGGCTAACAGATAAGCAGAGAATGACTGGAACTGCTTACCATACCTATAGAACCATGGTCAGAGGGAAAGTTATATACTTCCATCTGGACAAAATAAGAGAAATCTTCAAGTTGCCTCAACTGCAAGATGATCCTGATTCCTTTAATAGGAGGATGGTGAGAATAGATAAGGGGTTGGATCAAGTTCTAGAGGACATATGCCTCCCTGGAACTAAGTGGATAACCAATTCTAAGGGTGTCCCAAACCAACTCAAGAGGGGAGACCTCAAACCAATTGCAAGAGGTTGGCTAGACTTTATTGGGCGTTCCATATTGCCCACTAGCAACCGTTCTGAGGTCACCATCAAGAGAGCAGTGATGATTCATTGCATTATGCTTGGAAAAGAGGTGGAGGTCCATCATGTGATTGCTTGTGAGATATACACAATTGCAAATAAAAATTCCACTGAAGCCAAATTGGCCTATCCAAGCTTGATCTCCTTGCTCTGTAAAGAGGCTGGGGTGAAGATGGGAATAGATGAGTTCATACCCATTGAACACCCAATCACCAAGAAGTCAATGGAAGGACAAGTGCAAGACAACTCCATTAAGAGGAGGGCGCAGGAATCCCTTCCTGAATTTTCAAGAATTGACTACTGGTCCAACCTAGAAGCATCTATTAACAAGTTGCAAGAGACTATGGAGCAACTGAAAGAAGAACAGCAGAATCAGAACTGCATGCTCTGCAAATTGCTGAAGGAACAAGAGAAGCAGGGGCGTGAAATCCAAGAGATGAAGCGCCAAAAGCTCTCCTCTCAAGCTGAGGGAGCATCCACTTCTCAAAATCAAGGTTGTTGAGTCCTAACTCTGTGAAAACCTCTATCATTAGGAACCTATGTTTGCGTTTTTTTGTTTTATTTTCTTTTTATAATTTTTTAGTTTCATCTTATATCTATATTTGAGTCTTATTCTTAGTTCATAATTAATAAAATTTAAGTTTATGCCTTAAAGCTATGAATGTCCTATGAATCCATCACCTCTCTTAAAAGAAAAATGCTTTAATCACAAAAGAACAAGAAGTACAGGGTTTCGAAATTTATCTCTGAAACTAGTTGAATTAGTTTGATGTGGTGACAATACTTTTTGTTTTCTGAATGAATGCTTGAACAGTGCATATGTCTTTTGAATTTGTTGTTTTAAGAATGTTAAAATTGTTGGCTCTTGAAAGAATGAGGAGAAAGAGAACTGTTATTGAGGATCTGAAAAATCATCAAATTGATTCTTGAAGCAAGAAAAGCAGTGAAAAAAAAAATTTCGAAAAAAAGAAAGAAAAAGAAAAAAAAAAGAGAAAAAAAAAAGAGAGAAGGAAATAAAGTCGTGATCCAAGGCAACAAGAGTGTGCTTAAGAACCCTGGACACCTCTAATTGGGGACTTTAGCAAAGCTGAGTCACAATCTAAGAAGGTTCACCCAATTATGTGTCTGTGGCATGTATGTATCCAGTGGTAATACTGGAAGACAGAGTGCTTTGGGCCACAGCCAAGACTCATACACTGGCTATGTTCAAGAATCAATATACTTAACTAGGAGAATCAATAACACTATCTGAGTTCTGAGTTCTTATAGATGCTAATCATTCTGAACTTCAAAGGATAGAGTGAGATGCCAAAACTGTTCGGAGGCAAAAAGCTACTAGTCCCGCTCATCTAATTGGAGCTATATTTCTTTGATATTTTGGAGTCTATAGTATATTCTCTTCTTTTTATCCTATTTTGATTTTCAGTTGCTTGGGGACAAGCAACAATTTAAGTTTGGTGTTGTGATGAGCGGATAATTTGTATGCTTTTTGGCATTGTTTTAGTATGTTTTTGGTATCTTTTAGTTAGTTTTTAGTATATTTTTATTAGTTTTTAATTAAAATTCACTTTTCTGGACTTTACTATGAGTTTGTGTGTTTTTCTGTGATTTCAGGTATTTTCTGACTGAAATTGAGGGTCCTGAGCAAAAATCTGATCCAGAGACTGAAAAGGACTGCAGATGCTGTTGGATTCTGACCTCCCTGCACTCGAAGTGGATTTTCTGGAGCTACAGAAGCCCAATTGGCGCGCTCTCAACGGCATTGGAAAGTAGACATCCTGGGCTTTCCAGCAATATATAATAGTCCATACTTTGCCCAAGATTTGATGGCCCAAACCGGCGCTCAAAGTCACCTACAGAAATTCCAGCGTTAAACGCCGGAACTGGCATAAAATTTGGAGTTAAACGCCCAAACTGGCATGGAAGCTGGCGTTTAACTCCAGAAAAGGTCTCTACACGAAATTCCTTCATTGCTCAGCCCAAGCACACACCAAGTGGGCCCGGAAGTGGATTTTTCTGTCATTTACTCATTTCTGTAAACCTTAGGACACTAGTTTACTACTTATAGGATTTTTTGACATTGTATCCGTACCTTATGACCCCATAACATTTTGTACACGTTTCTTTCCACAGTATGAGTCTCTAAACCCCATGGTTGGGGGTGAGGAGCTCTGCTGTGTCTTGATGGATTAATGCAATTACTACTGTTTTCTATTCAATCATGCTTGCTCCGATTCTAAGATAACACTTGTTCTTAATCCGGATGAATGTGATGATCCGTGACAATCATCATCATTCTCAACTATGAACATGTGCCTGACAACCACCTCTGTTCTATCTTAGATTGAGTAGTTATCTCTTGGGTTCTTTAATCGGAATCTTCGTGGTATAGGCAGGACCTGATGGCAGCATTCAAGAGAATCCGGAAGGTCTAAACCTTGTCTGTGGTATTCTGAGTAGGATTCAATGATTGAATGACTGTGACGTGCTTCAAACCTGTAACCTACTGGGCGTTAGTGACAGACGCAAAAGAGGGATTCTATTCCGGTAGGGGAGGGAACCAAACCGGTGATTGGCAGTACTGTGACAGAGTGCATGCATTAGCTTTCACTGCGAGGATGGGAGGTAGCCATTGACAACGGTGAAACCCTACACGAGCTTGCCATGGAAGGAGACTTGCGTGTTTGATGAAGAAGACAGTAGGAAAGCAGAAATTCAGAAGATGGAGCATCTCCAAAACCCCAACCTATTCTCCATTACTGCAAAACAAGTAACCATTTCATGTTCTTTTGCTTTTCACAATCAATCCTGATAATTTCTGATCTCCTGACTAAGATTTACAAGATAACCATAGCTTGCTTCAAGCCGACAATCTCCGTGGGATCGACCCTTGCTCACGCAAGGTATTACTTGGACGACCCAGTGCACTTGCTGGTTAGTTGTGCGGGATTGCAAAAGTGTTATTGCAATTTCGTGCACCAGCTATCTCCCCCTTTGTTACTGGCGTTTGAACGCCAGAACCATGCTCCCTTTGGGCGTTCAACGCCGGATTCATGCTTGTTTCTGGCGTTGAACGCCAGGAATTAGCATGGTCTGGGCGTTCAGCGCCAGCTTTAGTCCTCTCTGGGCTCTGAATGTCCTCAGAGGGATTTTGAGTAACCAATTGTTCATTTCTTGGTTTCCTGCTGCTTTGAAGTGAGGTATTTAATGTTTTCCCACTTCTTAATTGAACTGCTTGGCATTCTTCTGCTATTTGCTTTGACAGTTGTTTTTCTGTTTGCTTTAATTGCACTTCCATATTCCTGTTAGCCATTCTTGTTTCCTGTAATATCTCCTTGAATTCGGCTAGCTGCTGAGTTAGAAAGTCTAATTGCTGATTGAATTCATTAGCCTGATCCACCGGACTGAGTTCAGCAGTTACTGTTTTAGCTTCTTCTTTCACGGAAGATTCACTGCTTAGATATAAATGTTGATTTCTGGCAACTGTATCAATAAGCTCTTGAGCCTCTTCAATTGTTTTTCTCATATGTATAGATCCACCAGCTGAGTGGTCTAGAGAAATTTGAGCTTTTTCTGTAAGCCCATAGTAGAAGATGTCTAATTGCACCCATTCTGAAAACATTTCAGAGGGGCATTTTCTTAGCATCTCTCTGTATCTTTCCCAGGCATCATAAAGAGATTCATTATCTCCTTGTTTGAAGCCTTGGATGTTTAGCCTTAGCTGTGTCATCCGTTTGGGAGGGAAATAGTGATTCAGGAATTTTTCTGACAGCTGTTTCCATGTTTTTATGCTGTTCTTAGGCTGGTTGTTTAACCACCTCTTAGCTTGATCTTTTACAGCAAATGGAAACAGTAATAATCTGTAGATATCCTGATCTACTTCCTTATCATGTACTGTATCAGCAATTTGCAGAAATTGTGCCAGAAACTCTGTAGGTTCTTCATGTGGAAGACCAGAATACTGACAGTTTTGCTGCACCATGATAATGAGCTGAGGATTCAGCTCAAAGCTACTAACTCCAATGGAGGGTATACAGATACTACTCCCATATGAAGCAGTAGTGGGGTTAGCATATGACCCCAGAGTCCTCTTGTCTTGTCCATTCATACTTATTGTTGTAATGGGATATAAGAGTGATGATATGTATGTTGATATTATTTATTTTATAGTAGTGGAATAAATAAAAATGGAATATATAAAAAAATATTTTGAGAATACTTTGTGAAAATTTTTCGAAAAATTTGAAATTGAAATTTGGATTTTATATTAAAAATTTCGAAAAAGTAGTTTTAAAATTGGTTAGAAAATAAATTTTTTTGAATTTTGAATTTTGTGATGAAAGAGAAAAACACACAAAAGACACAAGACTTAAAATTTTTAGATCTAATGCTCCTTATTTTCGAAAATTTTTGGAGGGAAAACACCAAGGAACACCAAACTTAAAAATTTTAAGATCAAGACACAAGAAGAACTCAAGAACACTTTGAAGATTCACGAGAACACTAAGAACACAAGAAAGAACACCAAACTTAAAATTTTAGAAAGCTTTAATGAAATTTTCGAAAATTATGAAAGATTAACAAGAAAACACTAAACTTAGAATAAGACACTAAACTCACGAAAAATTAACAGTTAATTACGAAAAATAGTATTTTTGAAAAGAAATTTTTTTTTTGAAAAGAAACTATCCTATCAAAATTTAATGACTCTGTAACAACAAAAATAATTTATTCCTAATCTAAGAAATAAAATATGCCTTCAATTGTTCAAACTCAATAATCCCCGGCAACGGCGCCAAAAACTTGGTGCACGAATTTATGACTCGCACAACTAACCAGCAAGTGCACTGGGTCGTCCAAGTAATACCTTACGTGAGTAAGGGTCGATCCCACGGAGATTATTGGCTTGAAGCAATCAATGTTTATTTTATTAATCTTAGTCAGGAGGCTGATAGGATTAAAAGTGAAATTACCAGATTTGATTATAAAAATAAAAGAGAATAACAGTGTTACTTGTTGTGCAGTAATGAGAAACATGTTGGAGTTTTGGAGATGCTTTGTCCTTTGAATTTCTACTTTTCCTTGAAATCCTCTTCCCACACGCAAGGTTCCTTCCATGGCAAGCTCTATGTAGGGTGTCACCGTTGTCAATGGCTACCTCCCATCCTCTCAGTGAAAACGTTCCTATGCTCTGTCACAGCACGGCTACTCATCTGTCGATTCTCAATCAGGTTGGAATAGAATCCATTGATTCTTTTGCGTCTGTCACTAACGCCCAGCCTTCAGGAGTTTGAAGCTCGTCACAGTCATTCAATCCCGGAATCCTACTCGGAATACCACAGACAAGGTTTAGACTTTCCGGATTCTCATGAATGCCGCCATCAATCCAGCTTATACCACGAAGATTCTGATTAAGGAATCTAAGAGATATTCATTCAATCTGATGTAGAACGGAGGTGGTTGTCAGGCACACGTTCATGGATTGAGGAAGGTGATGAGTGTCACGGATCATCACCTTCTTCACAATTAAGCGCGAATAAACATCTTAGATAAGAACAAGCGTGTTTGAATGGAAAACAAAGGAATTGTATTAAATCATCGAGACGCTGCAGAGCTCCTCACCCCCAACAATGGAGTTTAGAGACTCATGCCGTCAAAAGTATGTAATTCAGATCTGAAAATGTCATGAGGTACAAGAAATGTCTGTAAAAGTTGTTTAAATAGTAAACTAGAAACCTAGGTTTACAGAAAATGAATAAACTAAGATAATTGGTGCAGAAATCCACTTCTGGGGCCCACTTGGTGTGTGCTGGGGCTGAGATTAAAGCTATCCACGAGTAGAGGCCTTTCTTGGCGTTAAACTCCAGGTTATGACGTGTTTTGGGCGTTCAACTCCGGATCATGACGTTTTTCTGGCGTTTAACTCCAGACAGCAGCATGAACTTGGCGTTCAACGCCAAGTTACGTCGTCTATCCTTGCGCAAAGTATGGACTATTATATATTGCTGGAAAGCCCTGGATGTCTACTTTCCAACTCCGTTGAGAGCGCGCCAATTGGACTCCTGTAGCTCCAGAAAATCCATTTCGAGTGCAGGGAGGTCAGGATCCAACAGCATCAGCAGTCCTTTTTCAGCCTAAGTCAGATTTTTGCTCAGCTCCCTCAATTTCAGCCAGAAAATACCTGAAATTACAGAAAAATACACACACTCATAGTAAAGTCCAGAAATATGATTTTTGCTTAAAAAGTAATAAAATTCTATTAAAAACTAATTAAAACATACTAAAATCTACATGAAATTACCCCCAAAAAGCGTATAAAATATCCGCTCATCAAGCGTTCTCCGCACCACCAGCTATCAACCACAGCCCCTCACCAATGAACCTAGCTTCCAAAATTGATCTCAAGCTTCTATTTCCTCAAATTGACTCCAACCCACAACCAAATTTCAATCTAACATCATAATTACCACTATAATTAACATAGAGTTCACTAACCCAACATTATACAAAGAGATTGAAGGAGCTTTCCTTACCCACAGGTCAAGTGAGCCAAACCCAATAAAACCCACAAGCTAATTCGAACCTAAACACCGAAATTAAATAATTTTTAACATCTTTGTTCATAAATTTTGAAATTTAGGGAGGTGAAAACTAAAATAAAAAGTGGATTCTATACCTAATCAATGACTAGTCTTTGTAGATCTTGACGCGCTAGTTGCGTGGCCGCAAACGATGCGGCGATCAAAGCTCCGGATCAAAAGTTATTTGAATCTGAAGATCAAGTGAAGTTTTGTGTTTGGAAGGGTGTTCTTCCCTTGCATGTATGGTTTCAGCGTGTTTGCTGAATGAGGAAGA
This sequence comes from Arachis stenosperma, assembly GCF_014773155.1. NCBI lineage: Eukaryota > Viridiplantae > Streptophyta > Magnoliopsida > Fabales > Fabaceae > Arachis > Arachis stenosperma. The sequence continues at coordinate 33,705,279 of NC_080378.1, forward strand.
GAGAATTAGCTAAAGCTCATTTAATTAGGTGGGATTATTGGGTCCTTGGGCCTATTTTGGACCCGATTTGCTTGATTTGGTCCGTTTGGTCCAATCTTGGACCAAATTCTTTAAAATTAGTGTCAAAATTTTATTTTAATTAGTTCTATCTCATTAAACTATAAAATTCTATTTTCTAATATCTTAGATGAATAATTAATTTATTGACTAATTATTTACTAATTTTGCAGGTTTTACAAGGTATTGCAGAGAGTGATCTTTAAATTTGGAGATTTGGGTTTTTAATTTTGATTTAGGGGCTAAATTGCACCCAAAAAATTTACTAATCCACGTCAGCTTTTTGGTGGCACCAGGTGGACAAAATGTGCCTGAAGGACGACTCTGAATCCTGGAGTGCAACTTCAGGGACAAAAATGGGTAATTATTAACTTTAGGGACTAGTTTGAGTCTCGAGTGTAATTTCAAGGACCACTTTGAGGCTTAACTCATCTAAGACTGCCTTTAGAACTAGGTACGATCACTATGAGTATACGGTTATGTCCTTCAAATTAACTAATGCTCCTGCGGTATTCATGGACTATATGAATCGCATTTTTCGTCCATATTTAGACTGATTTATGATTATAGAAGGCATCCTTACCTATTCTAAGATGGAAGTTGGTGGACGAAATTGTGATCACTATTCTTTTCAAGTTGTTTGTCTTTGTATGGATTTGTTCAATAATTGTCCTTATTTGAATTCACAACTCCGTTCAACTAACCAGCAAGTGTACTGGGTCGTCCAAGTAATAACCTTACGTGAGTAAGGGTCGAATCCACAGAGATTGTTGGTATGAAGCAAGCTATGGTCACCTTGTAGATCTCAGTTAGGGAGATTAAAGGGGAATTGTAATTATTGGAATAAATAATAAATAAAAAGGAATAATAAAAGGGATAGAAATACTTATGTAGATTCATTGGTAGGAATTTCAGATAAGCGGAATGGAGGTGCTGTAGAGCTCACGGACGCCTGCTCTCCTATTCCTTCTACTCAATCCTTCTTACTCCTTTCCATGGCAAGCTTTGTATAGGGGTTCACCATCAACTGTGGCTACTTTCATCCTCTCGGGGAAATATCCTATGCGGCTGTCACTCGCACAGCTAACCAGTCTGGAGGCATCACCCATGGTTGATAGCTACATCCCATCCTCGCAGTGAAAGCTAATGCTCACGCACTCTGTCACAGTACGGCCAATCACCGGTTGGTTCCCTCCCCTACTGGAATAGAATCCATTGATTCTTTTGCGTTGTCACTACGCCCAGCAGGTTACAAGTTTGAAGCACGTCACAGTCATTCATTACCGGAATCCTACTCGGACACCACAGACAAGGTAGACTTTCCGGATTCCCAGGATCCTACTCGGAACACCACAGACAAGGTTGGACTTTCCGGATCCTCATAAATGCCGCCATCCATCTAGCTTATACCACGAAGATTCTGTTGGGGAATCTAAGAGATACACATTCAAGCTTCTTTGCATGTAGAACGGAAGTGGTTGTCAATCACGCGCGTTCATAAGTGAGAATAATAATGAGGGTTATCTAACTCATCACATTCATCATGTTCTTGAGTACGAATGAATATCTTGGAATAAGAATAAAAGAGATTTGAATAAAAAGAAAATAGAACTTCATTAATCCTTGAGGTACAGCAGAGCTCCACACCCTTAATCTATGGTGTGCAGAAACTCCACCGTTGAAAATACAAAAGCATAAGGTTCAGGCATGGCCGAATGGCCAGCCCCCTAAACCGTGATCAATGATCTCCTAAGATGAAGAATAAAACAGAACTGAGACCAAGGATGAGACCAAAGATATCTAATACAATAGATAAATGTCCTATATATACTAGACTAGCTACTAGGGTTTACATGAGTAAGTTATTGATGCATAAATCCACTTCCGGGGCCCACTTGGTGTGTGCTTGGGCTGAGCTTGATCAATCCACGAGCTAAGGCATTTCTTGGCGTTGAACTTTGAGTTATGACGTGTTTTGGGCGTTCAACTCCGGATCATGACGTTTTTCTGGCGTTTAACTCCAGACAGCAGCATGAACTTGGCGTTTAACGCCAAGTTACGTCGTCATTCTTCGAATAAAGCATGGACTATTATATATTGCTGGAAAGCCCTGGATGTCTACTTTCCAACGCCGTTGAGAGCGCGCCATTTGGAGTTCTGTAGCTCCAGAAAATCCATTTCGAGTGCAGGGAGGTCAGAATCCAACAGCATCAGCAGTCCTTTTGTCAGCCTTTTTCAGAGTTTTGCTCAAATCCCTCAATTTCAGTCAAAATTTACCTGAAATCACAGAAAAACACACAAACTCATAGTAAAGTCCAGAAATGTGAATTTAACATAAAAACTAATGAAAACATCCCTAAAAGTAGCTTAAACTTACTAAAAACTATGTAAAAACTATGCCAAAAAGCGTATAAATTATCCGCTCATCAGAAGTAGAACATGAAGAACATCTGAAAATCGTACTGCAAATATTGAAGGCACAAAAGCTGTATGCAAAACTGACAAAGTGCAAGTTTTAGGCAATTGAAGTGTTATTTTAGCGCATGTGATAACACAAAGGGGATATCAGTGGACCTTTCAAAGATTTAAGCTGCAGTACAACGGGAGTAACCTACGACTATTACTGAAGTTCGAAGCTTTCTGGGATTGGCAAAATACTATCGACAATTTATCAAAAGATTTTCACAAATAGCATTTCCTTTGATGCACCTCACACAAAAAGAAGTTCCGTTTGTGTGGACAACTGAATGTGAGAGGAGTTTTGAGACCCAGAAGAAAAAGTTAACAATGCATCAATATTAACACTACTGTATCTACTGGAACCTTTCGAGGTATACTGTGATGCTTTCTACAAGGGGTTAGGATGTATGTTAATACAAGAAAGTAATATGGTGGCTTACGCCTCACAACAGCTAAGACCTCACGAAAGGAACTATTTGATGCACGATTTGCAATTAACTACATTGGTTTTTGCTTTTAATATACGGAGGCATTACCTATACGATATTCAGTTTGAAGTCTTTTCTGATGATAAGAGTTTGAAATATATCTTTGATCAAAATGATCTTAATATGAGACAATGACGTTTGATGGAGTTTCTGAAAGATTATGATTTCAAGCTGAGTTATCATCCAGGAAAAGTGAACGTAGTTGTAGATGCTCTAAGCCAAAAAAGTTTAAGCATTTCCCAGATTATGATAAAAGAATAAGAGCTGATAGCACATAGCAGCATTTGAAGGACTAAAATTGGGAATGAATGAGACACCAAATAGAGTTTTCATGGCATAATTGCACTTATCGTCTAACTTCAAGACTGTTATTCAGCAAGCACAGGTCCAAGATTTGGAGATGTCGACTCTTTTGGCATGGATAAAAATAGACAAATTGAAAGACCTAAGCTAGGATAAGAATGGGTTGTGGAAATACAAGAATAGAATTTGTGTACCCAACCAGGGAAGTTTGCAACAGGAGATCCTAACGAAAGCCCATCAAAGCAGAGTCTCATGCATCCCAGTGTGATTAAGATGTCTCAAGACTTGACGCAGATGTTTCGGTGACCAGGACTAAAGAAAAAATTGGCTACCTTCATTTCAAATTCCCTTACTTGTCAGAAGATCAAGATGGAACATTAGAATCTAACAGAAACCTTACAACCCGATGGATCTCATTACGGGATTGCCAAGGATGTCCATTGGTCATGATGCTATATAGGTACTAGTAGATAGGTTAGCAAAATCAACGTATTTTCTCCTAATTCGAATTGATTATACCTTGGAGAGACTCGCTAGGATACACATTCAGGAGATAATATGGTTACATGGAGTACCTTCATCTATTATATCAAACTGAGATCTGAGGTTTACTTCTAGATTCTAGGGAACTTTTGAGAAGGCTGGTGTACGAAATTAGAACTCGCACAAATGAATCGGCAAGTGCACTGGGTCGTCTAAGTAATACCTCAGGAGAGTTAGGGTCGATCACACGAAGATTGTCAAATTGAGCAAGTTGTGGTTATCCTGCAGATCTTAGTCAGGCAAATAAAAAAGGTAGATGTTGTTGTGAACGCATAAAACAGAATAATAAATAAAGCAGTACTGAATTGGTGTAGAAACAATGATGGAAAATCAGTTAAGGCCTTGGAGATGCTTGTTCTTCCGGATTAATACTTCTTACTGACTACTTTAACAATGAGTGATTCATTCAATGGTAAGGCTGTAAGTGATTAAAGCCGGGGATAGTGGTCATTAATCTCCTCTGATCTAGATCAAATGCTGGTGCTAATGGTCATTGTAATACCCGGCCTAACCAAAATTAATTAAATAATAAGCTAATTAGGAGAAAATATGGTTGAAATATTTAGCAATTGGAATTTGATGATTTAAATATGATATTTGGATTCAGTGAATTTTTTTGAGTCAAAAAACATCGTTTTCTGCGTAAAAGCGCGCAGTGGAATTTTGACCGGCAGTACTGGCTGAGACCTGTCAGGTACTGCAACTGAGAAAATTAATTATGAGTAAGTAAGATTAAGAAATGAGGAATTATAATTAGGGGAGGTAGAAATATTTAAAGTGTGATTTAGAGCGCTAATCTTAAAGGTTTTGGCCCAAAAATGGGCAACGGACAAAAATAAGTGAACCAGGCCTAAGTGGGCCCAAGACCCAACATATATAAACATTAGTTATGAGTATTTCAGCTCATTTTGCCCTAAAGAAAGGGTGTTGGGCGCTGAATTGAGAAGAGAGAAGAGAGAGAGAAAACCTAACTCTCTTTGATCTTCAAACCACTATAACTTGAGCTACGGAGCTCCGATTGACGAGTCGTTTATGGCCACGCATCACTCTTCTCATCCTCTACAATTCTATCTAAGTTTTGTGGCAATTATTTCATTCATCTCTGCCCAGTTTTCAAAATTCCCCATTGTTACACATTTTTGGGTAGTTAGTGTTGAAATCTTGTGATTTTGGGTGTTTAGGGATACTCTAACATGGATTCTAAGTGGGTTCTACCCCTACTTCATATGGGTTGAGGTAAGAAGTGCTCAAACCCTTGTGATTTGTCATTTTTATGAGCCCTAGGTTAATGTATGTATGTGAAATTGGTTATGTTAGTGCATTTGGTAATTTTGATGCATAATTGGGAGGTTGGTGTTGGTTGTGGAGCTTTGGTGAGGCTCGGAGCTAAGGGTTGGTGGAGACTTCCATAGAAGAGGCTCAATTGGTTTGGCTACAAGAGGTACGGTTTAAGTTTCATTTAAGTACCGTGTGGTGTGATGAGAATTCTTAGGCTAGATGCCCCTAGGATTAAGTTTGGATTGTGTAAATGGTTGGTGCTAATATGCATAGTTGGTACGTAATGTGAATTAATGATTGGGTTGAGAATTGTGTGGCCTTGTATGCTTGGTGTATTGAGAATTTGATGTATTGGGTAATGAGTATTTGATGAGCGGATAATTTATACGCTTTTTGGCATTGTTTTTAGGTAGTTTTTAGTAAGTTCAAGCTACTTTTAGGGATGTTTTCATTAGTTTTTATGTTAAATTCACATTTCTGGACTTTACTATGAGTTTGTATGTTTTTCTATGATTTCAGGTAATTTCTGGCTGAAATTGAGGGACTTGAGCAAAACTCTGAAAAAGGCTGACTAAAGGACTGTTGATGCTGTTGGAATCTCACCTCCCTGCACTCGAAATGGATTTTCTGGAGCTACAGTACTCCAATTGACGCTCTCTCAACGGTGTTGGAAAATAGACATCCAGAAATTTCCAGCAATATATAATAGTCTATACTTTATTCGGGAATTGATGACGTAACTTGGCGTTGAACGCCAAGTACATGCTGCTGTCTGGAGTTAAACGCCAGAAAAACGTCATGATCCGGAGTTGAACGCCCAAAACACGTCATAACTTGGAGTTCAATTCCAAGAGAAGCCTCAGCTCGTGGATAGATCAAGCTCAGCCCAAGCATACACCAAGTGGGCCCCAGAAGTGGATTTATGCATCAATTACTTACTCATGTAAACCCTAGGAGCTAGTTTATTATAAATAGAACATTTAACTATTGTATTAGATGTCTTTGACCATTCGGTCTTTTGACCACGTTTCTTCTTTGGTCTCAGTTTTGTTTTATTCCTCATCTTAGGAGGCCATTGAGCACGTTTTAGGGGGCTGGCCATTCGGCCATGCCTGAACCTTTCACTTATGTATTTTCAACGGTGGAGTTTCTGCACACCATAGATTAAGGGTGTGGAGCTCTGCTGTACCTCAAGTTTCAATACAATTACTATTACTTTTTATTCAATTCTCTTTTATTCTTATTCCAAGATATACGTTGCACAACACTTTGATGAATGTGATGATCCGTGACACTCATCATCATTCTCACATATGAACGCGCGTGATTGACAACCACTTCCGTTCTACCTTAGGCCGGGCGCATATCTCTTAGATTCCCCAACAGAATCTTCGTGGTATAAGCTAGATAGATGGCGGCATTCATGGGGATCCAGAAAGTCTAACCTTGTCTGTGGTATTCCGAGTAGGATCCTGGGAATCCGGAAAGTCTAACCTTGTCTGTGGTATTCCGAGTACGATTCCGGTATTGAATGACTGTGACGAGCTTCAAACTCCTGAAGGCTGGGCGTTAGTGACAGACGCAAAAGAATCAATGGATTCTACTCCAACCTGATTGAGAACCGACAGATGATTAGCCGTGCTGTGACAGAGCATTTGGACCATTTTCACTGAGAGGATGGGATGTATCTATCAACCAAGGGTGATGCCTCCAGACGATTAGCCGTGCAGTGACAGCGCATAGGACCATTTTCCCGAGAGGATTGAAAGTAGCCATTGATGATGGTAATGCCCTATATACAGCTTGCCATGGAGAGGAGTAAGAAGGATTGGATGAAAGCAATGAGAAAGTAGAGATTCAAGAGGAGCACAGCATCTCCATGCACTTATCTGAAACTTCCACTATTGATTTACATGAGTAATTCTATCCCTTTTTATCTTCTATTTTATTATTAATTTTCGAAACCCATAACCATTTAATCTGCCTAACTGAGATTTATAAGATGACCATAGCTTGCTTCATACCAACAATCTCTGTGGGATCGACCCTTACTCACGTAAGGTTTATTACTTGGACGACCCAGTACACTTGCTGGTTAGTTGAACGGAGTTGTGAATTCAAATAGAGCCAATTATTAAATTTTATACAAGTACAAAGAGCATGGATCACAATTTCGTCCACCAAGTTTTTGGCGCCGTTGCCGGGGATTGTTCGAGTTTGGACAACTGACGGTTCATCTTGTTGCTCAGATTAGGTAATTTTCTTTTCAAAAACTTTTTCAAAATTTTTTTTTCTTTTTCGTTTTTCCAAAAATATTTTTGAAAACAAAAATTAATAAAGATCCAAAAAAATTAAAAAATCATAAAAACAAAAAAATATTCTGTGTTTCTTGTTTGAGTCTTGAGTCAATTTTTAAGTTTGCTGTCAATTGCATGCTTTAAAAAATTTTTCTTGCATTTTTCGAAAATCCCATGCATTCATAGTGTTCTTCATGATCTTCAAGTTGTTCTTGACAAGTCTTCTTGTTTGATCTTGATGTTTTCTTGTTTTGTGTCTTTTCTTGTTTTTCATGTGCATCTTTGCATTCATATTTTCCAAGCATTAAAAATTTCTAAGTTTGGTGTCTTGCATATTTTCTTTGCATCAAAAATTTTTCAAAAATATGTTCTTGATGTTCATCATGATCTTCAAAGTGTTCTTGGTGTTCATCTTGACATTCATAGCATTCTTGCACGCATTCATTGTTTTGATCTAAAAATTTCATGCATTGAGTATTTTTGTTGTTTTTCTCTCTCATAATTAAAAATTCAAAAATCAAAAAAATTATCTTTTCCTTATTTCCCTCCAAATTTTCGAAATTTTGGGTTGACTTGGTCAAAAATTTTTTAAAATTAGTTGTTTCTAACAAGTCAAGTCAAAATTTCAATTTTAAAAATCTTATCTTTTCAAAATCTTTTTCAAAAATCATATCTTTTCCATTTTTTTCTATTTTTCGAAAAATTCAAAAATCTTTTTCAAAATATTGTCAAAATCTTTTTCTTATCTTTATATCATATTTTTGAAATTACACTAACAATTAATGTGATTGATTCAAAAATTTGAAGTTTGTTACTTTCTTGTTAAGAAAGGTTCAATCTTTAAATTCTAGAATCTTATCTTGTAGTTTCTTGTTAGTTAAGTCATTTTAAAAATTAAATCTTTTTCAAAATATCTTTTTCTTAAAATTTTTATCTCATCTTTTTATCTTATCTTTTTCAAAATTTTATCTTTTTCAAAGTTGATTTTAAAATATCTTATCTAACTTCTTATCTTCTTATCTTTTTAAAATTTGATTTTAAAATCTTTTTCAACTAACTAATTAACTTTTTGTTTGTTGCTTATCTTTTTCAAAACCACCTAACTACTCTTTCCTCTCTAATTTTCGAAAATATCTCACCCCTTTTTCAAAAATTATTTTCGAAAATTCTCCCTATCTTTTCTTATTTTATTTAATTATTTAATTACTAACACTTCTCTTCACCTCTCTCCATCTAAATATCCGAACCCACTCTTCTACATTCTTCTTCCCTTTCTTTTTCTACTAACATAAAGGAATCTCTATACTGTGACATAGAGGATTCCTCTTCTTTTCTTGTTTTCTTCTCTTTCATATGAGCAGGAACAGGGAAAAAGGCACTCTTGTTGAAATTGATCCAGAACCTGAAAGGACTCTGAAGAGGAAATTAAGAGAAGCTAAATTAAATTATTCTAAAGGTAACCTTTCAGAAATTTTCGAACAAGAGAAGAAGATGGCAGCCGAAAATAATAATAATGCAAGGAGAATGCTTGGTGACTTCACAAAGCCAAAGTCCAAGTTTGATGGAAGAAGCATCTCCATTCCTGCCATTGGAGCCAATAACTTTGAGCTTAAGCCTCAACTAGTTGCTTTAATGCAACAAAACTGCAAGTTTTATGGACTTCCATCTGAAGATCCTTATCAGTTTTTAACTGAGTTCTTGCAGATCTGTGAGACTGTAAAGACGAATGGAGTTGATCCTGAAGTCTACAGACTCATGCTTTTCCCTTTTGCTGTAAGAGACAGAGCTAGAATATGGTTGGATTCACAATCCAAAGATAGCCTGGACTCCTGGGATAAACTGGTCACTGCCTTTTTGGATAAATTCTTTCCTCCTCAAAAGCTGAGCAAGCTAAGAGTGGATGTTCAAACCTTCAAACAAAAAGATGGTGAATCCCTCTATGAAGCTTGGGAAAGATACAACCAGTTGACCAAAAGATATCCATCTGACATGTTTTCAGAATGGACCATATTAGATATATTCTATTATGGTCTATCTGAATTTTCGAAAATGTCATTGGACCATTCTGCAGGTGGATCTATTCACCTAAAGAAAACGCCTGAAGAGGCTCAAGAACTCATTGATATGGTTGCAAACAACCAATTCATATACACTTCTGAGAGGAATTCTGTGAATAATGGGATACCTCAGAAGAAAGGAGTTCTTGAAATTGATGCTCTGAATGCCATATTGGCTCAGAACAAAGTGTTGACTCAACAGGTCAACATGATCTCTCAAAATCTGAATGGATGGCAACATGCATCCAATAGTACTAGAGAGGCAGCTTCTGAAGAAGCTTATGATCCTGAGAACCCTGCCATGGCAGAGGTTAATTACATGGGTGAACCTTATGGAAACACCTATAACTCATCATGGAGAAATCATCCAAATTTCTCATGGAAGGATCAACAAAAGCCTCAACAAGACTTTAATAATGGTGGACGCAATAGGTTGAACAATAGCAAGCCATATCCATCATCTTCTCAGCAACAGACAGAGAATTCTGAACAAAACACTTCTAATTTAGCCAATATAGTCTCTGATCTGTCAAAGGCCACTTTCAGTTTCATGAGTGAAACAAGATCCTCCATCAGAAATTTGGAGGCACAAGTGGGCCAGCTGAGTAAGAAAGTCATTGAAACTCCTCCCAATATTCTCCCAAGCAATACAGAAGAGAATCCAAAAGGAGAATGCAAGGCCATTGATGTGATCAATGTGGCCGAATGCACAAGGGAGGAGGAGGACGAAAATCCTAGTGAGGAGGACCTCCTGGGACGTCCCTCAAGCAAGAAGGAGTTTCCTATTAAGGATCCAAAGGAATCTGAGGCTCATATAGAGACCATAGAGATTCCATTAAATCTCCTTCTGCCCTTCATGAGCTCTGAAGACTATTCTTCCTCTGAAGAGGATGAAGATGTAACTGGAGAGCAAGTTGCTCAATACTTAGGAGCTATCATGAAGCTGAATGCCAAGTTGTTTGGTAATGAGACTTGGGAAAGTGAACCTCTCTTGCTCATTAATGAACTAGATACCTGGATTCAGAAAATTTTACCTCAAAAGAAACAAGATCCTGGTAAGTTCTTAATACCTTGTACCATAGGCACCATGACCTTTGCAAAAGCTCTGTGTGATCTGGGGTCAGGGATAAATCTTATGGCACTCTCTGTAATGGAGAAGCTGGGGATCATTGAGGTACAACCTGCCTTGTTCTCATTACAATTGGCAGACAAGTCATTGAGACAAGCTTATGGAATAGTAGAGGACGTGTTAGAAAAGGTTGAAGGCCTTTACATCCCTGCTGATTTCATAATCTTAGACACTAGGAAGGAAGAGGATGATTGCATCATCCTTGGAAGACCTTTCCTAGCCACAGCAGGAGCTGTGATAGATGTCAACAGAGGTGAATTAGTCCTTCAATTGAATGGGGACTACCTTGTGTTTAAGGCACCTGGTCATCCCTCTGTGACAAAAGAGAGTAAGCATGAAGAGCTTCTCTCAGTTCAGAGTCAAGAAGAGCCCCCACAGTCAAACTCTAAGTTTGGTGTTGGGAGGCCACAACCAAACTCTAAGTTTGGTGTTAAGACCCCATATCCAAACTCTAAGTTTGGTGTTGGGACTATACAACATTGACCTGATCACCTTGTGGCTCCATGAGAGCCACTGTCAAGCTATTGACATTAAATAAGCGCTTGTTGGGAGGCAACCCAATTTTATTTATCTAATTTTTATTTTATTGTTATTTTGTGTTTTATTAGGTACATGATCATGAGGAGTCACGAAAAAATCATAAAAATTAAAAACAGAATAAAAAACAGCAGAAGAAAAAAATCACACCCTGGAGGAAGCACAGGCTGGCGTTCAACGCCAGTAAGATGCATCTGGCCGGCGTTCAACGCCAGAACAGAGCATCATTCTGGCGCTGAACGCCAGAAACAAGCAACATTCTGGCGCTGAACGCCAGAAACAAGCAACATTCTGGCGCTGAACGCCAGAAACAAGCAACATTCTGGCGCTGAATGCCAGGAATGTACCTAGAGAAGAAAAGCTGGCGCTGAACGCCAGTAAACAGAATGTGTACCACACGGCGTTTAAACACCAGAATGGTGTGCAAAGGCAATTTACATGCCTATTTGGTGCAGGGATGGAATTTCTTGACACCTCAGGATCTGTGGACCCCACACGATCCCCACCTAACATATTCCCACCTTACCTCCTAATCCAAGCCAGTTGATGAGCGGATAATTTGTACCCTTTTTGGCATTGTTTTTAGTATGTTTTTAGTAGTTTTAGTTAGTTTTTAGTATACTTTTTATTATTTTTTAGTTAAAATTCACTTTTCTGGACTTTACTATAAGTTTGTGTGTTTTTCTGTGATTTCAGGTATTTTCTGGCTGAAATTGAGGGACCTGAGCAAAAATCTGATTCAGAGACTGAAAAGGACTGCAGATGCTGTTGGATTCTGACCTCCCTGCACTCGAAGTGGATTTTCTGGAGCTACAGAAGCCCAATTGGCGCGCTCTCAACGGCGTTGGAAATTAGACATCCGGGGCTTTCCAGCAATATATGATAGTTCATACTTTGCCCAAGATTTGATGGCCCAAACAGGCGTTCAAAGTCACCCTCATAATTCCCAGCGTTAAACGCCGGAACTGGCACCAAAATGGGAGTTAAACGCCCAAACTGGCATAAAAGCTGGCGTTTAACTCCAAGGAGAGTCTCTACACGAAAATGCTTCATTGCGCAGCCCAAGCACACACCAAGTGGGCCCGGAAGTGGATTTTTATGTCATTTACTCATCTCTGTACACCCTAGGCTACTAGTTTTCTATATATAGGACCTTTTACTATTGTATTTTCATCTTCTGATCTTTGGACATCTAGTTCTTAGATCATTAGGAGGCTGGCCTCACGGCCATGCCTAGACCTTGTTCTTATGTATTTTCAACGGTGGAGTTTCTACACACCATAGATTAAGGTGTGGAGCTCTGCTGTACCTCGAGTATTAATGCAATTACTATTGTTCTTCTATTCAATTCCGCTTGTTCTTTGTCCAAGATATCACTTGTTCTTCAACTTGATGAATGTGATGATCCGTGACACTCATCATCATTCTCACCTATGAACAAGGTGACTGACAACCACTTTTGTTCTACAAGCAACCAAAGCTCTAGTGAATATCTCTTGGATTCTTTAACCGGAGTCTTCGTGGTATAGGCGAGAACTGATGGCGGCATTCAAGAGAATCCGGAAGGTCTAACCTTGTCTGTGGTATTCTGAGTAGGATTCAATGATTGAATGACTGTGACGTGCTTCAAACTCCTAGCAGGTGGGGCGTTAGTGACAGACGCAAAAGAATCACTGGATTCTATTCCGGCCTGACCGAGAACCGACAGCTGATTAGCCATATGCTGTGACAGAGCATAGGAACATTTTCACTGAGAGGATGGGAGGTAGCCACTGACAACGGTGAAACCCTTGCATAAGCTTGCCATGGAAAGGAGTAAGAAGAATTGGATGAAGACAGTAGGAAAGCAGAGAGACAGAAGGGAAGGCATCTTCATACGCTTATCTGAAGTTCCTACCAATGAATTACATAAGTACCTCTATCTTTATCTTTATGCTTTATTCGTATATCACTATACCCATTTGAGTCTGCCTGATTGAGATTTACAAGGTGACCATAGCTTGCTTCATACCAACAATCTCCGTGGGATCGACCCTTACTCGCGTAAGGTATTACTTGGACGACCCAGTGCACTTGCTGGTTAGTTGTGCAAAGTTGTGTAGTGATCACAATTTCGCGCACCAAGTTTTTGGCGCCGTTGCCGGGGATTGTTTTGTGTATGGACAACTGACGGTTCATCTTGTTGCTTAGATTAGGTATTTTTTTCAGAGTTCTTAAGAATGAATTCTAGTGTTTCAAGGTGATGTTCTTATCATCACCAAAGCTGATTGATTCTCATCAATTTAGCTCTTGAATGCAATGTCCTGCTGAAGCTTGGCTAGCCATGTCTAATTCCTTTAGACTAAAGCTTTAGACTAACATTGCATGATTCCTGGAATTCTCATTAAGAATTTTGATACCTTTGTTTTTCTTTTCCATATAATTTTCGAAAAAATCCAAAAAAAAAAATTTATAAAATCATAAAAACCAAAAATATTTTATGTTTCTTGTTTGAGTCTAGAGTCTCATTTTAAGTTTGGTGTCAATTGCATGCATTCATTCATGTGTCTTAAGGATCTTCAAGTAATTCTTGATGATTTTCGTGCTCTGATCTTTGAATTCAATTGACTTGAGTGTTTTGTGTGTCTTATATGCATTCTCATTAGTGTCAGTAGTATACAAACTGCTAAGTTTGGTGTCTTGCATGCATTGTTATTTGATTTTAGTTGCATTTTGATTATTCCTTATCATTAAAAATCCAAAAATATTTTTAATTTGTGTCTTCTCAAGTCAATAATACAGAGAATTAAAGATTCAGAACATACAGCAGAGGAATTACACAGAAAAAGCTGGGCGTTCAAAACGCCCAGTGAAGAAAGACAGACTGGCGTTTAAACGCCAGCCAGGGTACCTGGTTGGGCGTTTAACGCCCAAAAGGGTATAGTTTTGGGCGTTAAACGCCAGAATGTGCACCATTCTGGGCGTTTAACGCCAGGATGGCACAAGGGGGAGGATTTTGTTTTCAAATCAATTTTTTTAAGTTTTCAAAATCTTTTCAAAATCAAATCTTTTTCAAATCATATACTTTCAATCAAATCTTTTTCAAAATCAATTTCTTTCTAATTTTAAAAATACTTGCTACCAATTAATGATTTGATTCAACATTTCAAGTATGTTGCCTTTTCTGTTGAGAAAGGTTTAATGTTTGAATCATATCTTTTCTTGTTAGCCAAGTTTTTAATTTTCAAAATCAAATCTTTTTAAAATGTTTTTCAAATCATATCTTCTCAATCACATCTTTTTAAAACTAATCATATCTTCTTAACCACATCTTTTTCAAAATAGTTTTCAATCAAATCTTTTTAATTTCTAATTTCAAAATCTTTTTCAAAAATCACTTTACTTCTTTCCCACTTTTGTTTTCGAAAATCAATTAGTGTTTTTCAAAATGTTTTCAAAGTCTTTTACTTAATTTTTGAAAATTACTTCCCTTCTTCTCACATCCTTCTATTTATGGACTAACACTATTCCTTAATGCAAAATTTGAACTCCATCTTCTTTGATAAGTTCGAATTTTCTACTTCTGTCTTCTATTTTTCTGTTCTTCTGACACCTCAAGGAATCTCTATACTGTGACATAGAGGATTCCACATTTTCTTGTTCTCTTCTCTTTCATATGAGCAGGAGCAGAGACAAAGGCATTCTTGTTGAAGCTGACCCTGAACCTGAAAGGACCTTGAAGCGAAAGCTAAGAAGCTAAGGCACAATTCTCTACAGAGGACCTAACAGAAATCTTCAAAGAAGAAGAAGACATGGCAGCCAAAAACAACAACAATGCAAACAATGCAAGGAAGGTGCTGGGTGACTTTACTGCACCTACTCCCGACTTCTATGGGAGAAGCATCTCTATCCCTGCCATTGGAGCAAACAACTTTGAGCTTAAGCCTCAATTAGTTTCTCTAATGCAACAGAATTGCAAGTTTCATGGACTTCTATTGGAAGATCCTCATCAGTTTTTAGCTGAATTCTTGCAAATCTGTGACACTGTCAAGACTAATAGGGTAGACCCTGAGGTCTACAGACTTATGCTATTCCCTTTTGCTGTAAGAGACAGAGCTAGGACATGGTTGGACTCACAACCTAAAGAAAGCCTGGACTCATGGGAAAAGCTAGTCAATGCCTTCTTGGCAAAGTTCTTTCCACCTCAAAGATTGAGTAAGCTTAGAGTGGAAGTCCAAACCTTCAGACAGAAGGATGGAGAATCCCTCTATGAAGCTTGGGAAAGATACAAACAATTGATCAGAAAATGTCCTTCTGACATGCTTTCTGAATGGAGCATCATAGGTATTTTCTATGATGGTCTCTCTGAACTATCCAAAATGTCTTTGGATAGCTCTGCTGGAGGATCTCTTCATCTGAAGAAGACGCCTACAGAAGCTCAAGAACTAATTGAAATGGTTGCAAATAACCAATTCATGTACACTTCTGAAAGGAATCCTGTGAACAATGGGACTAATCAGAAGAAAGGAGTTCTTGAGATTGATACTCTGAATGCCATATTGGCTCAGAACAAGATATTGACTCAACAAGTCAATTTGATTTCTCAAAGTCTGTCTGGAATGCAAAATGCACCAAGCAGTACTAAGGATGCTTCATCTGAAGAAGAAGCTTATGATCCTGAGAACCCTTCAATGGAAGAGGTGAATTACCTAGGAGAACCCTATGGAAACACCTATAATTCTTCATGGAGAAATCACCCAAATTTCTCATGGAAGAATCAAGAAAGACCTCAACAAGGTTTTAACAACAATAATGGTGGAAGAAACAGGTTTAGCAATGGCAAGCCTTTTCCATCATCTTCTCAGCAACAGACAGAGAATTCTAAGCAGAACCCCTCTGACTTAGCAACTATGGTCTCTGATCTAATCAAAACCACTCAAAGTTTCATGACTGAAACAAGGTCCTCCATTAGGAATTTGGAGGCACAAGTGAGACAGCTGAGCAAGAAAATTACTGAACTCCCTCCTAGTACTCTCCCAAGCAATACAGAAGAAAATCAAAAAGGAGAGTGCAAGGCCATCAACATGGCCGAATTTGGAGAGGAAGGAGAGGAAGTGAACGCCACTGAGGAAGACCTCAATGGGCGTGCACTGACTCCATTGAGTTCCCCAATGAGGAACCGTGGGAATCTGAAGCTCAAAATGAGACCATAGAGATTCCATTGGACTTACTTCTGCCTTTCATGAGCTCTGATGAGTATTCTTCCTCTGAAGAGGATGAGTGGTGGACGAAATTGTGATCCATATTCTTTAAGATGTACTCCTTGTAAAATTATGGAATTTAAGAAATTGGCACGAGTGAACACAACTCCGTTCAACAAACCAGCAAGTGTACTGGGTCGTCCAAGTAGTAAACCTTACGCGAGTAAGGGTCGATCCCACAGAGATTGTTGGTATGAAGCAAGCTATGGTCACCTTGTAAATCTCAGTTAGGCAGATTAAAATTATTTATGGTTTCGAAAATAAATAATAAAAAGAAATAATAAAAGGGATAGAATACTTATGCAGATTCATTGGTGGGAATTTCAGATAAGCATATGGAGATACTGTATGGCTCAAGGACGCCTGCTCTCCTATTGCTTCAACTCAATCCTTCTTACTCCTTTCCATGGCAAGCTGTATGTAGGGCATCACCGTTGTCAGTGGCTACATCCCATCCTCTCAGTGAAAATGGTCCTCTGCGGCTGTCACTCGCATGGCTAATCATCTGTCGGTTCTCAATCAGGTTGGAATAGAATCCATTGATTCTTTTGCGCTTGTCATCACGCCCAGCCTTCAGGAGTTTGAAGCTCGTCACAGTCATTCAATCCCAGAATCCTACTCGGAATACCATAGACAAGGTTTAGACTTTCCGGATCCTCATGAATGCCGCCATCTATCTAACTTATACCACGAAGATTCTGTTGGGAAATCTAAGAGATACGCATTCAAGCTCTGTTGCATGTAGAACGGAAGTGGTTGTCAATCACGTGCGTTCATAAGTGAGAATGATAATGAGGGTTATCTAATCATCACATTCATCATGTTCTTGGGTGCGAATGAATATCTTGGAATAAGAATAAGAGAGAATTGAATAAAAGAAAATAGAACTGCATTAATACTTGAGGTACAGCAGAGCTCCACACCCTTAATCTATGGTGTGCAGAAACTCCACCGTTGAAAATACATAAGTGAAAGGTTCAGGCATGGCCGAATGGCCAGCCCCCATGATCTGAGAACTATGCGTCCCAAGACGTCAAATACATTAGTTAAATGTTCTATTTATAATAAACTAGCTCCTAGGGTTTACATGAGTAAGTAATTGATGCATAAATCCACTTCCGGGGCCCACTTGGTGTATGTTTAGGCTGAGCTTGATCAATCCACGAGCTGAGGCTTCTCTTGGAGTTGAACTCCGAGTTATGACGTGTTTTGGGCGTTCAACTCCGGATCATGACGTTTTTCTGGCGTTTAACTCCAGACAGCAGCATGTACTTGGCGTTCAACGCCAAGTTACGTCGTCAATTTCCGAATAAAGTATGGACTATTATATATTGCTGGAAAGCCCTGGATGTCTAATTTCCAACGCCGTTGAGAGCGCGCCATTTGGAGTTCTGTAGCTCCAGAAAATCCATTTTGAGTGCAGGGAGGTCAGATTCCAACAGCATCAGTAGTCCTTTTGTCAGCCTTTTCAGAGTTTGCTCAAGTCCCTCAATTTCAGTCAGAAATTACTGAAATCACAGAAAAACACACAAAACTCATAGTAAAGTCCAGAAATGTAAATTTAACATAAAAACTAATGAAAACATCCCTAAAAGTAGCTTGAACTTACTAAAAACTACTTAAAAACAATGCCAAAAAGCGTATAAATTATCCGCTCATCACAACACCAAACTTAAATTGTTGCTTGTCCCAAGCAACTGAAAATCAATAGGATAAAAGAGAGATATACTATAAATTCAGAAATATCAATGAATATAATTATAATTAAATGAGCGGGACTTGTAGCTTTTGCTTCTGAACAGTTTTGGCATCTCACTTTTCCTTTGAAGTTTAGAATGATTGGCTTCTCTAGGAACTTAGAATTTCGGATAGTGTTATTGACTTTCTAGTTAAGCATGTTGATTCTTGAACACAGCTACTTATGGTCTTGGCTGTGGCCCTAAGCACTTTGTTTTCCAGTATTACCACGGATACATAAATGCCACAGACACATAACTGGGTGAACCTTTTCAGATTGTGACTTAGCTTTGCTAAAGTCCCCAGTAGTGGTGTCCAGAGCTCTTAAGCACACTCTTTTGCCTGGATCACGACTTTAACCACTCAGTCTCAAGCTTTTCACTTGGACCTTCATGATACAAGCATGGTTAGGGACAGCTTGATTTAGCCG